>NC_135549.1:6392500-6590000 GCF_964340395.1 Glandiceps talaboti | reverse complement strand
GATATGAAATTTCTCCAATTTTGATTAATAATTACCTTAATGGGTCTGTTTGGTACTCGTTACAAAAAAAACCGCATAATCCTAGAACAGCTTTATTGCATCATAAGTTGACACGTTTTCGTTATCTCACGTCACAACGAGCCCCTAGGGCTGACAATTAGAAAACACGTAGATTGGAAGACTGATACATGTTCACATGAAATAGATAACATGGTTCACTTCACTTGGTTTTCTTACAAATATTTTCGATGAGTTTGTTATTTTGTAATTGAGTTCGGCGATCTCGATACCCCTTACAATTATACTGAAACCTTGATTTTAATAACAAAACTGACAATAACGACCCCTGGGGAAAAATATGTTGTTGTGGTTTCCTTCATTGATGTTCCGCCAGTTATTTCTAGCGCAACAAATATCATATTACCTTGTGATGTTTACGAGCTGAACTGTTGATGTCATGGCAACGGTGGTGCCAATGTTTGAAATGGATGTGATGAAATAGAAGTTGGCAGCCAATATAACATTAGATATTCCCGCCAGCTGTTTATAACGCGAGTTCCGTTCGTTAGATGGAGTGATATGTGTTATGCAAAAATCATGAAAGAAGTTTCTTGTACTAATTTCGTGCTTGGGGCAAAATTCGCATAACTCATTGTGTTACGGTAATACCCATGAGTGTATGAAGTCCCCTTCTTGCGGTATTATGGCAATAATGAAGTTTGTAGAATTTGTATTTCTTAATTCGCCGCATTTGCGGAGTTAGTTAAATATCACATCATAATGTGATCGTTGATGATATTTGAAGGCACAAAGATGAAGAAACGACGATGTTTTTAGAAAGACCAAAATGAAAGGAACATTCGAGTCTACTTATTTCTGCCTTTAGTACACTTGTATTCATTATTGCCATGCCAAGTGTCTTACGTAGGGCTTCTTGAAAAAGTTGAATAAATTTACCATCTTGCTATTTTATCACCTAAAATCATATTGATGTTCATAGCCGTAATCAATATGTGTCTTGAAGGCAGAAATAAGCACGACTAGACTGGGTTTTTTCCCTTTAATCATGTTCCCTTGCTCCGTGTACCATGTTGTATGACTCTCGGGATATTTCGAAGAAAGGATTTCCCAAAACTCACGAGTTAACTCGAATGAGATTGAAAGTTACAAGAAAAAAGTCATTCCCTGTGTTTAGATTTCATCGTTGAAATTATTACATTAATACATTCATTGTATTTCAATACTATTTTATCTGACCACTTGAAGTTTCCTTTTTTGCAAAAAATGAAGTATGTAAAATTTATATAGCTGTTTATAAATATCAGAATCCGTTATAGAATAAAAACTATAAATTAACAAAAACATTGCATGATTGATAACTAAAACATGTGAATCACCTCAATGTTGTCACTTTGCGTTGATGACGTCACTTTGCGTTGATGACGTCAGGGTTTTGGTAAGTGGTTAAACCTTTCTACCAATTACTAACTTTAATGCAACAAAAGCAAGTCTGTCAATATCAATTGAAATACTAATATAACCTTCCATTAAATTCGATTTAAGTGATAAATTAATAAATTCTTTGGTCAATTAATTTGATTTCCATGACAAAGCTAATGGACGATGGATTGGCTATTATACAAACATGTTAGTATATCAAGGACGTTAACAATGTGCTAGTCATGTACACATTCGTACATGTAACGTTGTTAGGTAAATCCATAGCCACTACACGAAATCTACATTTGACCTGTGTAGATCTTTATATGTAGATATATATATATGACCTGTGTAGATCTATATATGTAGATCTACATTTGACCTGTGTAGATCTATATATGATCTGTGTAAATCTATATATGTAGATCTATATTTGACCTGTGTAAATCTATATATGT
Organism: Glandiceps talaboti; assembly: GCF_964340395.1. Taxonomy (NCBI): domain Eukaryota; kingdom Metazoa; phylum Hemichordata; class Enteropneusta; family Spengelidae; genus Glandiceps; species Glandiceps talaboti. Next base: position 6,588,102 of record NC_135549.1, on the reverse strand, counting down.
ACATCTATATTTGACCTGTGTAAATCTGTATATGTACATCTATATATGACCTGTGTAGATCTATATTTGACCTGTGTAGATCTATATTTGACCTGTGTAGATCTATATATGACCTGTGTAGATCTATGTATGACCTGTGTAGATCTATATATGACCTGTGTAGATCTATATATGACCTGTGTAGACCTCTATTATGTAGATATATATATGACCTGTGTAGATCTATATATGACTTGTGTAGATCTATATATGACCTGTATAGATCTATATTTGACCTGTGTTGATCTATATATGACCTGTATAGACCTCTATATGTAGATCTATATATGACCTGTGTAGATCTATAAATGACTTGTGTAAATCTATATATGACCTGGGTAGATCTATATATGACCTGTGTAGATCTATATATGACCTGTGTAGATCTATATATGACTTGTGTAGATCTATATTTGACCTGTGTAGATCTATATATGTAGATCTATATATGACTGTAAAACTATATATGACCTGTGTAGATCTCTATATGTAGACATATATATGACCTATGTAGATCTATATATGTAGATCTATATATGACCTGTGTAGATCTATAAATGACTTGTGTAGATCTATATTTGACCTGTGTAGATCTATATATGACCTGTGTAGATCTCTATTATGTAGATATATATATGACCTGTGTAGATCTATATATGACTTGTGTAGATCTATATATGACCTATGTAGATCTATATATGTAGATCTATATATGACCTATGTAGATCTATAAATGACTTGTGTAGATCTATATATGACCTGTGTAGATCTCTATTATGTAGATATATATATGACCTGTGTAGATCTATATATGACCTGTGTAGATCTCTATTTGACCTGTGTAGATCTATATATGTAGATCTATATATGACTGTAAAACTATATATGACCTGTATAGATCTTTATATGTAGAGCTATATATGACCTGTATAGATCTATATTTGACCTGTGTAGATCTCTATATGTAGATATATATATGACCTATGTAGATCTATATTTGACCTGTGTAGAGCTATATATGAACATCTATATGTGACATGTGTAGATCTATATATGATCTGTGTAGATCTATATATCTACATCTATATTTGACCTATGTAGATCTATATTTGACCTGTGTAGATCTATATATGAACATCTATATATGATCTGTGTAGATCTATATATGACTTGTGTAGATCTATATATGACCTGTGTAGATCTATATATGATCTGTGTAGATCTATATATGACTTGTGTAGATCTATATATGACTTGTGTAGATCTATATATGATCTGTGTAGATCTATATATGACTTGTGTAGATCTATATATGATCTGTGTAGATCTATATATGACTTGTGTAGATCTATATATGACTTGTGTAGATCTATATATGATCTGTGTAGATCTATATATGACTTGTGTAGATCTATATATGACTTGTGTAGATCTATATATGACCTGTGTAGATCTATATATGACTTGTGTAGATCTATATATGACTTGTGTAGATCTATATATGATCTGTGTAGATCTATATATGACTTGTGTAGATCTATATATGATCTGTGTAGATCTATATATGACTTGTGTAGATCTATATATGACTTGTGTAGATCTATATATGATCTGTGTAGATCTATATATGACCTGTGTAGATCTATATATGACTTGTGTAGATCTATATATGACTTGTGTAGATCTATATATGACCTGTGTAGATCTATATATGACTTGTGTAGATCTATATATGACTTGTGTAGATCTATATATGACTTGTGTAGATCTATATATGATCTGTGTAGATCTATATATGACTTGTGTAGATCTATATATGATCTGTGTAGATCTATATATGACTTGTGTAGATCTATATATGACTTGTGTAGATCTATATATGACTTGTGTAGATCTATATATGATCTGTGTAGATCTATATATGACTTGTGTAGATCTATATATGATCTGTGTAGATCTATATATGACTTGTGTAGATCTATATATGACTTGTGTAGATCTATATATGATCTGTGTAGATCTATATATGACTTGTGTAGATCTATATATGACCTGTGTAGATCTATATATGAACATCTATATATGATCTGTGTAGATCTATATATGACTTGTGTAGATCTATATATGACTTGTGTAGATCTATATATGAACATCTATATATGATCTGTGTAGATCTATATATGACTTGTGTAGATCTATATATGACCTGTGTAGATCTATATATGTAGATCTATATATGACCTATGTAGTCTATATATGACTTGTGTAGATCTATATATGACCTGTGTAGATCTATATATGATCTGTGTAGATCTATATATGACTTGTGTAGATCTATATATGATCTGTGTAGATCTATATATGACTTGTGTAGATCTATATTTGACCTGTGTAGATCTATATATGTAGATCTATATATGACCTATGTAGATCTATATATGACTTGTGTAGATCTATATATGACCTGTGTAGATCTATATATGATCTGTGTAGATCTATATATGACTTGTGTAGATCTATATATGACTTGTGTAGATCTATATTTGACCTGTGTAGATCTATATATGACTTGTGTAGATCTATATTTGACCTGTGTAGATCTATATATGACCTGTGGAGATCTATATTTAACCTGTGTAGATCTATATATGACCTGTGTAGATCCATATATGACCTGTGTAGATCTATATATGACCTGTGTAGATCTATATATGACCTGTGTAGATCTATATATGGCCTGTGCAGATTTATATATGACCTGTGGAGATCTCAACATGTGTAGATCTTTATATGACCTGTGTGTATAAGTTTATATATCAAGCTTATTTAGAAATCATGTGTAGTACTACCAATATTGCCTACAGCGGTGATTAACTCTCAGAACTACAATAATATGGCCATAAAGATAGAGCTATTTTTCAATGAAGGGTGTTCGTTGTACACCGGGAATGGGACCTTCTGTCCGTTTCTTTCAGGGCTTAGTGATTACATGTAATATTTCACAGAGGGTGTACATGTATTGTTACAGTCTGCATTCAAACTTAGCACAAAGATATGCTTGGAACAAGAATAGACAAATGGATATCCAGCAGCACAGCCATTGGTTTAGTGTCATCAGTTTTGACATTACGAAGACAATACGTAACCATGGCAATAATTACAATCTTCCAATTAGTACGACATAAAAGATTATCTGTGTTCGGTCTTGTTTTGACTTTGTGAAATTTAGTAATTAGTCGCTCACCGACCTGATGTTGCGTTGTTATACGTCATAGTTGAAATTCAGCGTCAAACACGAACCTCTACATAGCGTCATGTCTGAAACTGAGAGGTCGTTTCAATTTGGGGACCAGACGGGAAATGGCAGAGTTTAGTCGTCAGTCGCCAGCTTACAGGAAGGTCTCAGTGGAAGAGTAAAAGTCTTGATAAGTACAATGTACTGATGATGAACACACTGTGCGTTAAGAATGAATTATAAATATCGAATTGAGGCCTTGGGGTATTTGGCGTGGGACAGGCCTGCCTGGTCTCTGTCAATAATTTACTTTCTTTGTATAAAGTTGCGACTGTGACAAGCCATGTATAGGTCGGAGGTTACATTATTAATCTTAGCTCCAGGGAAGGCTTCTTCAAATTCCCAATTCCTAGTTAATTTGAATCTTCAAACAGAACAAGTCTCAAAACCAAGTATTCGTAAGAACATGATTTGTCTGAAAGTATTAGAAGTATGGAGCCATGTGGGGCGAATGGTTAGAGTGGCCGGCTTGGAATCTGCAGGTTGCAGGTTCGAGCTCCATCGCTGCCGTTTGTTTCTGAGTGGCTAAAGTCCTTGGGCAAGATTTGAACCACGACTGTGCCTCAGTCAACCCAGCTGTATAATTTGGGACCTGGTAGGATAGAGTTTGCACTGTGAATGCTTTTAATCCTATGCGTTATTAAATGCTGTAATGGATTGTATGCTCCCTCTGGAGTTGTGCCACTATAGATACATGCAAGGTGTAATAATAATTGTAAAGCACCTTGAGCACAAAAGTTGGAAAGCGCTATATAAAAACCAACAGTATTAATATTCTAATCGTCCTAGCTCAGTGCGTGAACAAATCCAAAACGTTTGTTGATATAACACCACTCATGGTGCGTGACTAAAGACGTCCAAGTGAAATACTAATCTATCCAGAGATATGGTTCGTTTTTATGACGTAATTTCAAACATTTCATCATTTCATCATTTCATTTCACTTGGACGTCGATAGTCACTCGCCTACCTTCTTTTACGAGTTCTCTCTCTCTCTCTCTCTCTCTCTCTCTCTTCCTAAAGTCGAAGCATTTAGATTAAAAACCATAACAGTGCTACGTTTGACTGTAAAAAGTTATTCTTGACATTTAATCGAAATGAAAACCCGCTGGGGGTACTATTCACTGACTTGTAGTAGTCCAGTTTCCAGTGTGTTATGTCTGTAATTTTGAAAACTGCATTTTACAAAGATGTGAATTCGTGCTACGTGTTCAGTGTCTACAATTGAATACCTCACATCACAGTGAGCTCGTGAAACTATCAATGGTATCACAGCAGTGAAGGAACTGATAACAAACCGAGCCACATGAGCGTTGTTCCCACTGAACCCACCTTCGGCATGCTGTTCTTTTGACATAACATAGTCTCAAAAAAGAAAAAAGAAATTCAGCTAAATTTAGGATCAAAGTGCCGACTTTAATAGGTTAGAGGTACAACGCGAAGTCTTTTATCAAGGGAGAGAACGGTATGGATATTTCTCTTTCTTGACATCTTGACAGGTTAACGTAAAGGTAAAAGGTAAAACAACTGTATGATTAGAAATCTGAAGGGAAAGGAATGAATTCAGACGAATAATCTGAAGGAAACCTTTCACATATTGCTTCAGAGATAGAATCTATTTAGTCGACGTCTAAAGATGCAGCAATCAAGAGCATATAGGTAGAAGGTTTGGCGTGTCTAAGCGAGTATAATCGATAGTATGTCTATATATACATAGGTCGTTCCCCCACACCTTAGATCTCAACATCTACCCATTAGGCAGTTTGATATGGTTCATTAAGACAGGACATAAAAACTTCAAGACAAATAGTTACAATCAAAGATTTCCTAGTAGACAATCTAATAAACTTGGCTAGAAAGCATTTTACGTAATTAGAGATATCAGAAGACGTACTAATCAATAATTCTGTTTGTCTTATTGACGCCTAGCGATGCAATATTTGTTTTAATAGTGTAACTTTTGTTTAATCATGTCGAAAAGGTTCGTTTGCATTCTCTTTTATCGTTGGCCTAACTTTATGAACTCATAATGTTAGGTAAACAGTTTTACAAGATGTTTAAATGTACTAAACATGGCGTTGGGAAATCAATATTCAAAATCGATTCAATCTCAAATTACTATGTAAAATTAAACCCTAAGTTTCAATCCTTTAAAGTTCTCAGTGTCAACCAGGGATAAGGTACGTACATCGATCACCTGCATATGTAATATTTTTAGCCAGTGAAGTGCTATTCATGAAATATAGATAGCATTGTTTCTAATACATTTAGAATTTTAGCTTTTCAACCACTGTATACCTTCTGGATGATATCCATGCACAATGGCTTCAGTCATCCTCTCCAAAACATACTCGCGCAAGATTAATTTGTTATCTATTTTTAAAATTGCCTTCAAGACATGTGTACTCTTTAACGTGAGACAGTGGCGTCTAACTAATCCCATATTTTGTGATATTGGAACCTGTGTCGTCAAAAAGTCTCCTCCAGGGAGAATCCCCGTAATGAGTAGGACACGTCTTACGTATGTATCGCTAATAATGCTGAATATAAATAGGATTCTGGAAGTATTAACAACTAAGAAGATTTGCAGTTTGTCATCAAAATGATACATTTTATCAAAGTAGTACAAGTCTTACAACTTTTATATATACAACGGAACTAGCGTTAACGAATTTGAACTCAGTACACGGATTCGAGAATTACCTGTCTTAATCTTTAAAATGTTAACTGTACACGCACCAGTAACAAAGTGTATAGCGTTACAACACTTTGTATCGGTTTGGGGATATTTTGATATTTATCATGAAAGACAGTGCCTGTCGTCATTTTCAGCTGAAATTTCTATACGAAGACTTCTACTTACACTGTACTTGGCATTTCTCGTTGTCACTTCAGATGCCGGGAAGGTAGACACTATAAAGTCTTGTTTACTTTGAAATTAGCATATTTCGATAAGCAGATACATGTCACAACTATCAGGATATTTCATGCATAGTAAAATCTAAAGGACTAACAACTTGTGACCTTAGAGGTCTGTACTACATAAAACATTACCGAATCATCTCCAAAAATGCAAGCATATCATATCAAAGGCACGGATGTCATTACTACAGCACTTTTTTACCCAGATAAACGTATATGCTTCTATTTGTTTTGGCACTCGTAAAACAAGTGTTTGAAAGTTTTGATCATGTGACATTGTTGACGTACTCAACATTCATGAGGCTAGACTTATGATGTAACCTTTGTTCCAATGACATCATACAATAGCTGTATTCTTTAAACCATAAATCGATTTACTACAAGACGCTCGAAAAGAAAAAAAAGGTACTTTGGCGGGTTAAAAATAATTCCAACCTGTTCCGATAACTAATTGTAAGTAAGTTTAAAGTGTTTTGGGTTTAAATAATTCCAATACCTACAAGAATGTAGTGAATTAATTCTTCAAAGATGCATCGGTATTCCTTGCACATCTACCAAAGAAATTAATTCACATAATGCTTCCTTCTAATAAACAGCTTAATCGGACCATAATCGGATGAAATACAGTTAATTACAGGTTGGAATGTTATCTACCTTTGCATTTATCCATTGATGTGCAAACCACGACAACAATACAATTAATATGTTTGGCTCGTAATTTAATCAATGGTTATATAAAAGTTAATGTAGAGGATTTTTAGACCCTGTACCAGCTAGATTATATATATATGACTTGTGTATTAATGATTGGATTTCAGACTATAAACTACTGTCACCGACTAACCACTGAATACATACACAGATATAAAGTACATGTACGTGTATTTATGTATATGCGATATATGTGTATATATACACAGGGGGACCTTGTACATCCTAGCAATAGGATGTGCACATCCTGATGCTAGAATGTAGCCATATCCTAGTGCTAGGAAGAAGAGCACAGCTATGTACCAGCTGTGTGTCTCACAGCCCCGTTACAGGGTTTATTTTTCCACAGCCCTGGTACTTGGTTGTGAAAAAACATGCCTGTTGCAAGGATGTGGAATACCACCTCTGAGTCACAGCTGTTTTGCACACCCTTAGCTGTGTACTGCACATCTAGGACAAAATTGTGCACATCTATGGAACACCTATGGTGGAATAATACCATGCAGAACAACACTTTTGTTTATATCTAACTAGCATTGCTCACACAGGTGGTACATCGTTGCGGGAAATACCTACGTTACAGCTATGCTCACATAGCTGGTACATGCCTGTGGGGGGGGGGAGCTAGTGTACACGGATGTTATAAAAACCTATGCCATATCACTATTTTTAATATCCATGTTACATTGATGTTTGCATACCAGTTACACATCTGTCAAATCTAGGTATGTTACACCTGGTGTGTTGGCCAGAGCTGTTACAGGAATATTGTGCACATAGCTGGTACAGTCCCCATGGCTCCACTGAACTGGTACAGCTATGTGCACATTCCTGTCCTAGGTATGTGAATGTCACAGGGTTGTCATAAAGTTCCTTGTGTATATTTGCACATATAAATATTATATATATATATATATATATATATATATATATATATATATATATATATATATATATATATATATATATATATATATATATATATATATATATATATGTATATATATATATACACTAAGCAGTTTCATTTGAACCTACACATTACATTGTAACTCGGTGAGTATCAATCTGCTAAGACAGTGCTCTATGATACCGCAGTGGCAGAGCGCAATAGTTTTGGTAGTTCTGGAACTCATTCTTGGTTGTAACTCGGAGTTTCACGCATCGTGCGATCATCAGACATATATATATATATATATATATATATATATATATATATATATATATATATATATATATATATATATATATATATATATATATATATATATATATATATATATATATATAATTTTGGTGGTTCTGGAACTCTTTCTTGGTTGTAACTCGCATAGTGCGATCATCAGACATATATATATATATATATATATATATATATATATATATATATATATATATATATATATATATATATATATATATATATATGCATGTAAAAGGAATGTTAGAGTGTTGACGCTGAATGAGAAAAAAATGAAAATGATAAGCATTGAATGGATCCACTCCACTACTGACTGATTCAACTTGAAATGCGTTCTCAGTAAATGATATTTTATTACACAACATAAATCACAACTATGCGATATTTACTCCTCAGCCTAACACCTCCTAACGATTCTCGTTACAGTTTAATACGAGGACTGCACCACAGTAAGTAGATATACGCTGCTGCCTGGGGTATAACTCCTTCCGAATATTCTCTGAATCTAATATGTATGTCGGATTCTATGCACGGATTGATGATTTACGTTAAGGTAGTAATACTGTTTAAGGCTTAGCCCCGGTAACTCTGGACAAATTGATTAATTCGTAGATTCACACTTACAATCTAAATTTTCGGGATTCAACACTGTCGACAATACAAATCCTGGTTTATAGACGATACCCAGCAAGTCATTTGTAAATACATAAAATATTGGCAAATCAGCTACTAGTACGTCTCTTTGCAAATATACACGCTGAATACGGTCAAACTTAGACAATGAAGACGACGCAAGAAAGTTACTTCTAGATTGTACATGTTTGTAGTGGAGCATAAAATACCAGAAAACAGGCTGGCGAAACATGTTAAAAGGGAAAGTTCAATCATTGCACCACATATCAATAACATTGCTTTGACAGAACTTCATCACTGAAGACATTCGTATATTAAAAGAAACGTTGTGAATGATATTTAGTAATTATAGTGTTCATAATCATTTTGTTGCTGTAAATATGTTTTTGTAATAATCATTGTTATTTAAGCTTAAATGGAAACCTCGACGACTTATCCAACTCCCCTCGTTGAAGAAAGCAAAATTGTTTATATCCTAGATATTCTTCTTCCAGTAATTTTGTGTATCACCAACCCTATTTTTACAATCCAGTTAACTTTTTGTATTATTCTGTACACGTCACTTTGAGTATGTACCAGTTCAATACCAAAACACTGGAAATAATAATATATCAACCAGAAGACATGATGTAGCATACTTGATTTTAAAATTCTTAAACCAAACTCCATTACATGTAGTTTATGTACTCTTTTCAGCACACCACTGTAATCAAACTAACTAATTGCTTATAGACCTTAAATTGAAGAACTTAATTTGGACGTGGAGCCACACAATAAAAGATTACGAGTCGATAAAATTCATGCGAAGCAGTTTGATATATCCGGCGGATCAACCATTCACAACGTCAGCCATTGACAAGACAACTCGTCAACTCGCTGATATGCTTACACCTTAAACCTTCACCTTGGTAAGATAATTTACAGATAAAAGGCTTGTTTCAGGTTGTCAAAATGCTACATGTCTGTAGTTTTTATTTATGATGGGGACATTTGAGACATGTATAGTTCTAATCAATTATTTGGTAGAGATCTTCTAAGAACACCTGTAACACCATCAGCAGGACGTGAGATGTGTACTAATGCTGGCGATTACTGAGACGTTGATGATTGATACAGCCATCTTGTCAGCACGCTAGTTTATGGCGATGTAAGGTAGGTGATCTAAGAAACTAGAAGAACATCAATCAACTGCCGACAGCTGCGACTCACAAAACGACATAATCATCTGACATTAGAGTAACAAAGTACCAACATGTATTCCTATGTGAGAAGACTCTCCACAGTGACTCCTTACTACTTGTTATAGGGCTATGATAAAGGTATGTGACAGGAGTAGTGATTCCACTGCCTTCTGATCACAACGTTGTGGCAAGCGCTGCATAAGTATGTATTATTACAATGCATTACGTGTATATCGTATTTGTTATGACCATATACATACAAATAGTTAAAATCAGGGGTTTGTCAATTGAAAACTCAATAACACATTGAACTACATTTAATGTAGAACAATGGTGTTATTCGCTAGATTTTTATTTCGCAATCAATACACTTTACTACATTTGACAAAAACGTTCTGCTATTTATTTAGCTTCGACGTTATAAGCCTTGCACCAATGGATGCTTCGCCCGGGACAAGAGATTGTACGTGTGAGAAATAGCATGAAAGATAATAATGACGTCACACAATATGATAAAACTGAATGGGAAACTGAAGTGCCAAGTGCATGTAACATGGACCTGTATGTAGAAGATAGCTATCGCAAAGCTATTACAAGTCTCCAGCAACTATGGATGTATAACTTTCAAATAAATAGAGAGATATAAAAATGACGTCAGATTATTTATGCAGACCAAAAAAACACTAACGACTGATAATATAGTCTTTATTATCTTCATGTACAATTTATTGTTACCGTATGTTCTTCATAAGTACTATGAACTCCGAGGTACTATGTATTTCCTTTTGCTATATCACTTTGCTGTCAAACATTGTATATAACTATGGTATGGGACTGGCTTGAATAGCTGTAAGCTAAATCCCGATTCCCCTATTTACCCACGAAATAGTATTTTTGTATGTGTATCTGTAATGTTCATTTGTGCTTTTGGGTAAATAAACACACTATATGTCTATCAGATGTCTGTGTCGACGAAGTAAAAATCCTTGTAAAAGATTGCTCACGGTGAATTCAGAGTGAATTGAAACAAGGGAATTCGAATTCTCGGAACATCAAATCAAACACGCAATTAGAAGACACACTCCAGGATAGCTACAAATGTATAGTACAAGGAAATACACGAGATTGACAAATGTGTGGATTTGGTTACGGTGATTTAGAAGTCTTTGGGAACAAATCGGTGTAATCAGTATTTCTATTTATAGTACGTTAACTTTTTATGATACTTGACATTACAAACAAGCCAAATACACCTAAAATGACGCTGAAGTGCCAATTTGACTTCTAAACATCAACGACAAAATCGGATTTCCAACAATGTTAAATATCACGTATGGTGATAAAACCCTGTAAATTATAAGGATGTGCAATCATGGGTTATTACAAGATAATAGTACATCTTCGAGAATTCGTGAAATAGGCTTACTTAGCAAAATGCACGGACGTATGATTATCCAGCCTGGAGATGGTTTTCAACTACCATCCGCCTTACGTTCTTCTTAATTCGTTGCCCCCTGGTGATACATGTCGAGCGTAACAGATGGAGACTGGAATACACTTGGCGATTCATTAGAGCGTATATCAACTAATACAGCCTGATAAAATGAATGTTTAATACTAATATAGTATTACAGGTACTAGGCAGCTATCTTCGCGGAACAATGAACATACCTCAGCTACAAAAAAAATAATGTAAGTAATTTTTCAAACTACAGTTTGAACGCGTTTATCATTCGGGGCGTATTACAAGGCATATCATTTACTGTTCACCTATTAGGAACTACAAAATGTACAATGTATAGCGTTGCTTTTCCAAACGACAGTGTCTTATGTGGCGATTATATGTTGTGTTGTGTTGTTTTGACAAGAATAATAAAACCGAAGGAATATATATGTTCATTTTTTCTATACGACGATGAAATACATTATTTCAATTCTATTCCTCATTTTCACAACAAAGGAAGGAATAAGAAAACATAGCCACAAAATGAATTTGTTTGACCCTATGACCCTATGGGTTGTACTACCGTCTACTTTTCAGATCTGTCACAGGCCCGGAATAAGAATAGTTTATAAGTCAACTTGCGACTGTTGTGTTTTGAAGGTCATTGGATATCATATCCACGTACCTAAATGACCAAACTTTAACATCAACTATATTGAATTAGCCTAGATTCTATGCTCGTAGTTGATTTAGCTATTACCCTACATTGTGTTACTCTCAAGAGTTGTAAGAAGGCCTAATAGCCAAATCAACGACGAGCATATAATCTACGCTAGTATTGAGTCAAACTCTGTAGGTTTTGTTCGTTTGTTAAACATTAGTTTGATAGTCTATTGTAAAGAAATAATTTAATTTCTTTTTAACAAAGTTCAGTCTGTGATTTCATACAGGACCTCACTTGACGCACTTGACGAGATATATTCAAATTTATGCCTGGCATTATAACAGGGTAAATTTGTGATGGAAATACAAAATGTATAATTATCATCACTTATTCATCACACATTCTCTCCGTCAGAAATAAGATAAGCTCTTCAAAATTTAATCTCGTGTTTATATTTGACATTATCAAACAACAAGGATGTTTTCGGACTAGCAATGAAGTAACCTCGTCATGTATTGTGATGTTAAACAGACGTGACATGTTGAGTCCCCGAGAGTCTGACTCGTCACAAGTAACAAATCATTAAGAGCTCTCACCGGGTTACACGTCTCCAATTGTCTCCGTGGAGTATTACGCTATTTATAGTAATTGCTTGCACGCGACCATATGACATTATTCATATAAACACACGGTTATGGTGTGATCTGGGTTACACACTTGTCCTCTATTATTTATCTATGATTGTAGGATGTGCAGATGCGGGAACGGAAAAGAAAACATTTCACTCTCAAAACTTCGGTTCCTTGGAGACAGGAGAATTTCTAAACTATAAAATATCACGACATTTCAGCGAACGGATACGATTTGTTGTAGGTGTGTAGATGCGGGAATGAGAAAGGAAAAACCAAACTTCAATTCCACGGAGACATTGGCGTTTCTGAAACATCAAAAGTCGAATAAATTGCTGTCAGGAATGAAACGACGCGGTACGAGATTTCCTGTAACGTGAGTGTTTTACATGCGTAAATGACCCAGACAAAGCTGCTGATGTAAGACAAGTAATCCGTATTACACGATTTCCTTTCGTATTGTTTATAGGGCAGAGTTGTATGAGGCGGTGACTTCAATTTGTTAATCCATGCGGTCAAAAAATGTTTCTTAGAAGAACCAACACAAACAAACCGAAAGACAAAAAACATTTTATTGGTTCTGAAAAAAAATGACAAAACTATATCCAGGTAGCAATGGGATCACCGTACAAAATATTTGTATAGAAGTAAAAGTGTTATCAAAATAAAGCAATGAATTATTTCAAAATATAATATGGCCGCTGTACTACATGTGTTACACACATGTAACTCCATGGAAAAATAAAAAATCTTTGGTTTCATTGAAAACAAGACAGTTGACCCCAGATTTCTATCAGGACCAAAAGCAAGTTTTCATATGGCAAAGATTGGAGAAGTGTGATTTTCCGATAAATTCGTACCCCAGGCACATTCTACCTTAACTTTCCCATTTTATTTATCATGATGTTTTCTTAAGCTGTCATCATGGCATACCATTGGCAAAGATTATTGAAAAAAAATTAAGCTGGCAATATAATATTGTTTTACATAAATTACTGGAATAATTGACAGGGGTCTGACATTTATGATCATAATTGTTCAGTCGCCATTCTGTAAGATAATATGGATGATATACAACCCTGAGGAATTTAATTGCTGATGATGTTTTAACGACCATTTTTCATTCGTATTACATTTTTTTAAAATAATATTTTGGTAAGTATTTGGGGAAAATGGAGATGACACTATTTTACGTGAAAAACTAAGTGTGTGATTTGCATTAAGAATGTATGTTCAAAAAAGCAGCATATAACGTAATTCACAACGGAGCTCCTACAAAAAATAATTGATATGAAAAACATTTACGTGTAATATGCTTTGACATTGCTTGGAGATAGTCCATGATTAAATGCCAGGTTCTCGCTTTAATGTTATCTTATCATACAGCCATGGCTCTAGGGTCCAGGCTTACATAGGATAGGACCATATATTCTTTAGTCCAGGACCATTTTTTCTATAGCTCCAGACAACTGTTTTCTCACGTCTCATTCAATCTGATTAAAATCCGATGTAGATGTCGTCTAATCGTTCATTGCTATTTTACCTTCGTTATTTTGCCTGCATTGACATGTTTACGTTTTTATCCTGATCGCCTCCTCTACGATCAGGATAAAAATGTAAACATGTACATGTACCACGAAGGTCAATTCAGGCAAAATAACGAAGGTAAAATAGCAATGAACAATTAGCCGACACCTACGGATTTTAATCATATTGGTCTACATTTTAATCGTTATTTACTCTGGGCCTTTAAAGACATCTATATTCAGTAACTTTATAAAATTTGTAATTTTTCATAATCGTATGTTTACTCCCATATGCTATGAAAGTCTTCACACTCTGTATGCACAGTATGATTATGACATTGATTTGAATATTAATCATAAGCGATCTCAAATTATAATAATTGTGTTAAATGTGCACAACTCTACATATTATCAATAACATATATACTATGAAAGAATGGTAAAAAAGATATCAATTCAAGTAATCCTTAGAGTGGCCATGTGTCAAATTCAATTAGTTATACAATCTAAAGTAATAAATAGGCATTAATCACAATCATACTCAAGGGTGTCAGTCTCTTTAGCATGTCGTATTTAATGTCGCCATTCTTGAAATAGCGGATATCTTGTTGCAAATATTATAATACGCATGCGCACATACACCATCACAACAACAAGATCGAATGATAGGGACAAGGGGAGGGTTAAAGTAAAGTTTTGCGTTACCTCCTCTTTGTACCCATAATAACTAGCGATTGAGAGCCACACACATCATAAATATTTCCAAAACAGAGAAATGGACTTTGACTAATTAATATATAAAATGTAGTCAATCTTCTAACTGTTACTTAATGGTATAAAAAATAGAGCAGTAATAGACTTGTATGACTTGACTTTATTCCCCGGTACAAAATAATACAAGTCCGTAAAAGAGAGTATGATTACATAAATAAATGGGAAACGGGTCGAAAAATAGTTGTCTGCCAACTAATCTAGTCCAACCCTGCCAAAACATGTGATAATAATCAGAATACAAATATTATCTGGGCATTTTCACAGTTCCTTTGGATTTCTTACATATACTCAAAACTTCTACAAGTAAAGAAAAGAAAAGAAAAGAAAAAACTGCATATTAAGTAAAGATTCCGACTCAAAAAAGAAGAAAACAAAAACATAACACTATCTCTTTCCAACCCTAACCCAACAAACACATGATATACATATACATATACACAAATACATACATCAAATTGTCATCAAATGTATTATTAACTACTAGACTGTAAGTATTGCTTGTATTCTTGTTTAGATTCACATCTGCTGTACAGATTCCTAATTAATTATTATTGGTATGTCATTCCATAGTTTGGCACCTGCGTATTTCACAGTGAATTGGCCTGACCTGCCAGAATGACTTTAATTCTATGTCATATACTAAGAAAAGCATTCTGAAGCCCTATACACACAAAGCCATTCCACTCCAGGTAAGAAATATTAAGAAGTCTGTAGCCCAGGGTGACTACGTGATAACGGACCTGTTGTTTTCATAGATAACGATAATAATTGGAGGTTAGAACGTGTGATGAGATAGTCCGGTTTACGAGACCGATATAGAAAATGGTATGATAAATTGACTGAGTATGGTTCAATCGTTTCCATGGCAACAAGAGACGATTATTCTACATAACAAACTTCAACAAGACAGGGCTATACAGAATGTAAGAAATTAATCCACGACTGATTCCTCTCTACTATACTATGCGTACTATCATGTACAACGGTTTCAGTGTCCCCTCCACCGTCCATGAGTTATTGAAGTCATATGATATCATCTGTATTGTATGCATTGCAGTGTTTACTCACGACTTATTTGATATGAACGTCAAACCAAAAATCTCTTTGAACCTGGAACATATTACACCCCCCGTATTCTATACTACAGAAGACTAGGAGGAAATTAAATTTCAACCCACTAAGATTTAATTATTAAAACGCAGATAATCTAATCGTTATATGGTTTTATTTGACCGTTATACCATATAATGTCACACAACTCCTAAAACTATAGAATGACATCAATAGCATGATACAAGGATTATATCAGGATAGCGTAATGAAAGGTAAACATCATGTTTGCTTAGGCGACGACCATAATTTACAGCGGGGGGGGGGGGCTGAGGAGGAAATATTTTTGTCAAACTATTTTTGGCAGCCCGACCTAGTGGACTAAAAGAATTAACCCCCCTCTCCCAACCCTTTTCAGACCGTCAGAAATTTAACCCCCTCCCCCACACCCTCAATGTCTTCCTTGATCCCCATTTTTCTTCTGAACTCCCCTCTGCCATACATTCTACTTATGCCCTTGTTTCGCTAAGAAACGTGAAAATATAATCGCTTAAGTTTTTCGGAGCGAAAAGATGTATGTTTACTGTATAAAAGACTACCCTTTCCTACACCGAGTCTCAACTGATATTGAAACTTGCCTCATTCGGTTTTAATAGCTTACATGTCTTCATTCTAACCTTGTTACAATGTCATGATATGCTGTAAAACTCGGTCAATTCAAAATCAACCATGAAAAAAATCAATCCTATTGATTGGAATGTGGAGATGGATGACGCTCAAAGTGTTCATTACGAGGGTGCCATAAATGATCAATGTTCGATGTTCACTGATTGCATTGACACTACAGAATTGGAAAGATTGCCCCAATGAACAAGAATCTATGCCTACGAGCAAAATTGATTGGTTCCTCCAATAGTACTAGTCGTATTTATATCAACCTCTTTGCTGCGTAAAAATGACAAAGAGTTATATTCCGTAATACATATTTCATTGGTTTTGAAATTACAATATAATGGGTATATCATATGCATAATTTAACGAGTTATTCCCATGAAGTAACATACTAACCTAGCTACAGTTTAATTGTAATGTAATGTAATGTAATGTAATGTAATGTAATGTAATGTAATGTAATGTAATGTAATGTATTATAATTTGATGTAACGTGACGTGACGTGACGTAATACAGTACAATGCAATGCAATACAATACAATGCAATACAGTACAATAAAATACAATACAATACAATACAATACAATGCAATACAATACAATGCAATACAATGCAATACAATACAATACAATACAATACAATACAATACAATATAATGTGAAATTTATATGTCTAGGACATTAACGAAACTTTGTTACAGCATGAAATAACGTAATATGATACTTTGCCACTGTTTTGTCAGTACTGCCATGCATTATTTGTATCTTTCTTTTTAACTGTCACTGCAATGACAATAAAAGGGCAGATGTAATGGGATATACCACGGTAATTCAATAAACCACGTATAGACTGCCCCAGTAGACTTTAACAAATAGAGATAAAGAATAAATTAATTAGGTTTTTGTGTTTTGTTTTACGCTTCCATTGCGACACAGTGTTTCCATTATTTTATTTATTTTATTTATTAAACTTCGACAATAAGTCAGGGGAAAAAGTCGCACAGGTGGCAAGCACCTATATAAGAGCAACCCTCCATTTATACATGTATATAAATAGTAAGCCAGCAAGTGTGAACGAAAGTGGGGATTATAACTGGCATGCACCCAAGAAGTGGTGACTTATAAATGCCTGTCTTTGCAAACCAAGGTTGGTAGTTGAAGTAAGCATGGTATCAGAATTTAAAGTATTGGCATACTCGACCTAAATTGCGAGAACCATGAACTTACAATAACATCAACAATCTAAGTATGTAATTTGCATCCATGCCTAAAGCAAATACAGTCAAGGTTAGTCGTAAAGAAATTTGTCTTAGTTAAATCAGTTAAATTTGCATATATACAGATTCAAGTTGTAATTGTTTTGACTTGGTAACGGCTTGTTTAGAGTTATTATGACGGTTTGTTCTATAGGTTAATTACTGATCTATGTATAAAGGCCATGGCATTGAGGTCTCTTGGCACATCAGCATGTCTCTTTGAGAATAGACAATTTCTTTTGGAGAAATATATGATTCTTTGTTAAAAACAATCTACATATCAGTTTATATGGTTACTTTTTATCTTGCAATGTCGAGCGTTGACATTTCACAAGGTATAGGGTAACTGATAGACTCGGAATTGATTGATTAAGGAAGGCTGCAGTGCTATGGTTTCATTCCATTCAAATCATGAAATACGCCATTGCCTGGGGGAAATGGCACCAAAGAGTTGGTTATCTCTTCTAAGTCAAGCAACTTGTCATACTTACTCTTGAAGTCAGTAAACCTGAAACAGAATGTCATCTAGCTTGACAAAATCTTAATTACAAAGCTACATTTCATCGTCTGTCTGAGCAAAAATTGCTACCTTCATCGGCTGTCTGAACAAAAATTGCTACATTTCATCGTCTGTCTGAACAAAAATTGCTACATTTAATTGTCTGTCTCAACAAAAATTGTTACATTTTATCGGCTGGCTCAACGAAAATATGCTACATTTCATCGTCTGGTTCAACAAAAATCTTATCAACATATGCATCTTGTTGTCTGTCTCAACAAACACCTTATTAACATTGCTACACTTTCTTTGTAAATGATACCTTTATCTTGATAAATTGTTACACTGTAAATGATTTGTTGTGACCAGGTCGATC
This sequence comes from Glandiceps talaboti, assembly GCF_964340395.1. Classification (NCBI taxonomy): domain Eukaryota; kingdom Metazoa; phylum Hemichordata; class Enteropneusta; family Spengelidae; genus Glandiceps; species Glandiceps talaboti. The sequence continues at coordinate 6,569,230 of NC_135549.1, read as the reverse complement.
ACTGGCCTTTATCACCATACATGTACATGTATATATGTCAACATTGAAAATAATTTAGCTATGTGCCCTGCTAAGACAATGGTAAGTCAAGCAAAGACAATGTATCAATGTTACTACGATTTTTCATTCAGCTAGACAGTAAAATGTAGCAATATAAGTCAGATATTTATCCAACCAGACATTCTGTTCCACGCTATACGTTTACTCGTTTCAAGTGTGTGCCATTGTACCTGATACCACTATCATCTATATATAGCACATTCTGTTTTGTAATATTTCCTTGATTGTCAATGGCTGTCTTTCCATTCGGACTAAAATGTACGCTTAATATGTTCAGTTATTTGCTGGATAGAAATCTGTCAAAATCTAGTCAGGTATTCTTGAGAATTCGTATACTCAGTTGTATTGTTATACCCTTACATTGCAAAAAGATCAAATATTTATCAAATAAAAAATATTAACGGAAGTGTCAAATTTCAATCATCAATAGTTGATATTAAAATCAGGTAGATTATCATCCTGTGTTTCAGATATGGAATATATCTACAATAAATAATAGTAATAATTTCTTCATTCAGCCAAGGAATATACGAGTTCTGTTTCTGCTTAATACTGTGAAAGACGCCTTGCGGTTATCACGCACAGGTCAGTTTAGGGGCCTCGTCTAGCGACTCGTAGTGACATTTACTATTAGGCCACGAGTATTTTCCAGCTGAATGAAGAAAAATATCGAAGAATAATGTAATTATATTTCCTCAATCATAATTTATGAAAATTCGGGAAACAATCATGGAACGTTTTTGACTCGTACATCGACCATTCGCACGACTAGTAATATAGACATGGATTGTTGTGATACAGAACAGAGTATATATAATCCATACATTCTGTTCAAAGCCGATAACTTGGCTTATGCATTGTATAAGTATTAAAATATATCTCATTTATTCAAACACAGTGTGCTTCTAAAGGTAACATATAAAATGCCAAATTCACTGATTGATATATAATGTAAGCTGGCATATTTCTATCTAAATCTGACATGTTTTCTTTTATCAAAATGTCATGAATGTCTGTACTTTTAATTCCAGCAAATACTTGTAAAGATAAGCCAAACTCGTTATTTCCTGATAATAAAAATAATACTATAAAAATAATCACCAAATCAAAATTCACAAAAGCAAACAGAAGGATGTAAAACTATACCATTTGTATCATATAGTTGTATCTAAAATATCTCTTGAAGGGAATTTTCATCAAGATACAAGGGCGAAATTGAATATTCATTATTGTAACAGTTATATGCGGAATAAGGGAATTAAAGGATAATTTCACTTTAACGTGTAGTCGCCACGATATGGTTCGAAAAATGTCATATAAGATAAAGTGTGCAAAATAAAGTGATTATTATGCGCAGGATTATTTTAAAAGGAATACTTGCTTTTTTTACATTATTGTATCACCATCTGTTTTTTTGTGTTTATTACAAAGTAGAATTTATTCAGAATACATATTGTGAATTATTTCATAATCATAATGGCGAAAACTGTCCAATTGATTGATTATATTTACTTCGTATGATTCATATTTCAATACAAATAGTAACACAGTAATATACATAATTCACGATGCGAGGATGGTGTATATTATTTATTGACAACGAATGAATACTATAGATGGCCTCGTATTGTGTATTAGGTGTCATGCCATTATGCCACTATGGTATCACTAGCACTATGTTTAAATGGGACGTAAATAAATGAATATTTCATCAACTCTAGATCTAAATGTTTGTGCTTTGGTCGTCTGTCTGTCTGTCTGTCTGTCTGTCTGTCTGTCTGTCTGTCTGTCTGTCTGTCTGTCTGTCTGTCTGTCTGTTTGTTTGTTTGTTTGTTAGTTAGTTAGTTAGTTTGGTTGTTTGTGTATATGTTAAAATATTACATTCTGGCACGATGACGCTTGCTAAAATGTATGACCATCTGACGTTGACGTGTTTTATTTTTAACCTGGATAATTTTGTATGACTGATTCTGTGTTATCAAACACGTAAAGTGAAGAACTTTGACAAATAAGAAACTAATTAAAATTGAATAATTTAATTATAAATGATGTCAAATTAAAAGAAGGTTTTAAGTCTTGTCATACAAATACACCCGCAAGCCAACCCGGGCATTTGTGATTTGATTAGCGCCGCCATGCGACCGGTGTGTTTTTTATTCTATTTTTTTTAAATTCTTTCAAAGTAGATCATGATTGCGTATGATTGAATAATCAACAACAACATTCAAGCTTTTACAGTTTCTTGATGAGTTCAGATGGTATATTAATGGTATTTTCTTTTTTGTTATTCACATACATGGTTACTGCCTCCTGACAATACGTACTATGAAACTAAGGTCTACCTTCGTTTCACAGAAATTGTGTTGCTCTTATTCAGATGTTGACAACATTTGAACTGTTGCCATAACAACCAATTTGTAATTACCAACGTTTGGTTATTAAGTGTATCGGTGTCATTGGAGCTTTCAAATTCAAATTTGATAATTAAAGAAAATAAAATGCTACCTTCATCGGGAAAATCCATGTGTGTTTATCATCTACCCTCAACGTATTACACAATCACTTCGGTGACGGATCAACTCGTCTCACTCAACTCGTCCAATTTTCAACTCGCCCCAATTTCAACTCGCCCCATTTTCAACTCGCCCCAACTCTTTACAATATAATTTACCTGTGCATATATGAAATCGAAGCAAGTAGTACTCAGTTTGGAGGGTCTGTGGTATCTCGTATTCAACTAATGAAGTACCACTTGCGCTGTAAACACATACTACAATACTTAGTTGCGTTAACTAGGGAGAGGAGACACGTGTCCAAAACCCGTACGCGCGGAAGTCGTAAGCGTGTCAGTCACTAATATTCTCCCTGGTTATTATCATTATTATTTCTTATTTGGGTTGTAAACATTAAGTCCTAATGTGATATTCCATGACTGAGGAAAGTTGTTGTGCTAGTATAAGTTCTAGATCTACCAAACACTTAGCCAAAACCCACACCCCTTTCTGCTACGAAATGTTACATTTGCTACGCTTCAACTGGCTACGTAGGTAAAATCATGTAAATGTTTCGGTCCTTGTACTTCGAGTCCATGTATAGTTTAGATTTATAAACGTTTCCTAGTGTTGTTGGGGCGAGTTGAGAATGGGGCGAGTTGAAATGGGATGAGTTGAAAATGGGACGATGCCAATCGCAATCATTATACTTCTATGAGTTTTCCGGTCAATTACACCCCCCTGAGTGGCTTATTGAGTGTTTACCCCCCCCCCCCCCCAAACAAAAAAAGACAACATCAAAATACAAACCCAACAAACAAACAAACAAACAAACAAACAAACAAACAAAGACAAAAATCCTAAACAAAACAAAACAACCTCATTCCAAAGACGATTATGACGACGTTGTAGAATATTTTGTCTCCTTTCAAGTTTACGATATAATTACTTTACAGTCAACAATTCGATATAATCAAAACATCAATTTATCCAATGCGTTGTAAGAACGTTATAAAACAATTTCTATCACGAAACCATATAAATCGTTATTGCTTCTATTTACTTTGAAATGAGATTAGTTAATCACAGTCATCAAAATTGGAATTTATATTGCTAGCTTTAAATTACACTGTTAGATTGGATGGATACAATTATCGATTCTATATCTCCATTCTAGTTTTGCTACTTAGTTCGTTACCTGGGTTCGTAATTATCTAAACATAAATGAAGGAAGCTCTTGAACTTGATAGTAAAATACTCTGCGGCCATGGAAATCTGTAATCGTGAATTTACAAGTTACGTGTACTATAATATTGTCCTGACACATGTATAAGACTGTATAGCCTATGAGACGATATATGTGCCAGTCCTTTAGTCTCTACCATCAGTATCGAGTTTGCAAACTTTTTAAAAAAAGAGATGTCGGTCACATGAAAGCAATGATTTCCTCAAGGCAAACCTATTTATTAATTATAATTATATATTCAATTTATTTTGTTTCGAAGAAAATTTAACTAAAAGGTCAACTTCCAGATGTTCGATATTGAAATACGTGGTTTTTTTTCATATTGGCTTAAAATGTTAATCAAACCGGAATTCTAAATCACTCGCTTCCATCCACTGTTTGTACATTTGGTCGAAACGTTTATTCTGTGCAACGGTGAAGACATTTTTCCAACCACCAACTTTACCTGTGAAAATGAAAATGAAAATGTGCACTATGATAACCTAGACATAGTTTAAAAGAATCAGCAACATGTGCTACGAAGACATTGTTTTAGGACTATATCTAAAATCTACAACAAAATAACACTTGTCGTTCCTTCTAGAATGTCTATGATCGACCGAAGATTTAGAAAATGTATGTGTGGTCACCTTTGTCCGTGACCTAAAAGTTGAACTTTGTTCACAACCAACTATTAGCAACCAACTATTAGCAGTGTAGTAGCAGTGAGGAATCAAATTGGGCGCTGAAATTACAGAAAAAACCCGAGAATGATTTGATTTCTTAGATTGAAGTAGGATTGATATTATTTGGTAGCCACGTTTATATGGTTACTATTAGGTACGATGTAGTCCTAGTCAAGATTTGTTGTTACGTCTATGTCAACACTGTAATTATTCCATACTTGTCACTTGTTTCCATTCCCACTTTTCATCTGATCAATATATAAGTTTTCTTTCATATATTATGTTTCACTTCATACTGTAAGAAAACTGCTCACAGACAAAACAAATTATTCAGCTACAGTATAACATATTCTTTGACTAACAAAGATGTTTCATGGCTACCATACACTGTCAAACTATGAGAAGAAGGTTACGATTTAAATTCCTCTTTTCTACTTATGAATTCATGTTACTGTTTGCTTGTATAGTCTAGTACTAGTAAACGGAAACAAAAAGATGGCATCCTCATTTCGTAAGGCAATAATCAGTGCGCCACCTACAGGCCACCTTCAAAGTCTTTTGTTTTTTACTCACCTTTCCCTACAAATGGACTTGTCGCAGGGTCAATGTTAAACTTGCTGATAAAGTTTGCTTTTCGTGATAACGGGTTTTGTCTCATGGTTTCAATGTCGCAGTGATGGGCAATTCGATGCATCGCTCCTTCGTCTAACTCCACGTTAAGGAATTTTGATAATTTTTTAATCGTCCCACCGAAATCCTGAAGAGTAAGAAAACAAGGAAACTTTCAAGAAACTAACTTTGTTTTACAACATTGCTTGGAACTGGGTTTTAAAGTCACTGGTGAAAGTGGTGAGATTGGACCCAATCCTTGCTGACTATTGTAATGTATAAACGACAGTAGATTATCTTGCAAACAATGGTTTCGATCATGATCAACGCCGGTTCTAGGGGTTTTCTCGCAAACGGGTGCTTCCGATTGGATTAGATTTGTTATTTCAGCTGAAACATACAACCCCTTCAAACCAATGAACGGCAGTGGTGAATACTGTGATATCCTCCGAGGTATCTCCTTGTGTCAAAAGAATGGTTACGAATCGAGTGTCTGTTTGGATTTTTTTCTACCAGAGCAAATACCTAGATCATACAAAATACATGCAAGACTATTTCTGTGCACTGCAATAACAGGTATCTTTAGTAATAATGTCGGCTTTTTATTTGAATTCAGTTGTTCATTTGCAGATTAAGGGGGCATCATTTTCCTATCTCCATCTACGGTACCACATAGACAATGGAAAGACATGGATGCTCAACTAGCGGCAACATCAAAGACTGAGGAATATCCAATACATCTTGCAAAGATTATGCCGGGAAAAGTATATAAGGGACATCCTTCAATTTTAGTTCATTCCAGGGTCTATGATATGGTTATAAACTGTTGTTATGTGGTTGATTGTTCCACTTACCTGCTTGACGTCTTCGTATTTTAGGAACATAACATTCTCTTGGTCCTTTCGTTCCCACACTTGCAGCACGTGTTTTGCCCAATTGACCTTAAACACTAATTGAAAATAGTTTAAAAGTTTCTAAGTGAGTGAGAAATATGCATTTTGAAGTGCTCATTAAATGTATTATAATAACGGACACTACAGAAAAATGCATGAAATCGTTACCTAAACAAACAATTGATAACAATCAAACGTTTTAGGCGTCTTGATGAAAACGTTATTCGTATGGTAATGTTTGCAATAACAGCAAAAACCCACCATGTTCAGTGTAAGTCTATAATAATTTTCCTTCCAATCATTTACATGTAACTCCACAGCATCCTACTATTAAATACTTGTGAAAGAGTCAGCTAAGGAAAGTAGAAATACGCGTGATTTATGCGAAATATTACGAAAGGATGGCTGGGTAGGTCTACATGATACACTTACAATTATGCCTCGCCTCGTAGAAAGCCTCCAAGAATTCACCAAAAGTGTCAAAGGTCTCCATGAAAGGAAGTGATTTCGAAAAGTTGTAATAGGAAACTGCTGTGTCTTTGGGGTTCCTGGCGACATATACAATCTGTGAGTATAAACACGAACAAAGTCAAATTGACCTTTATATAATATTAATTGGAAGTATCTTAATAATGTACGCAGGTAGGTAGGTAGGTAGGTAGGTAGGTAGGTAGGTAGGTAGGTAGGTGTAGGTAGGTAGGTAGGTAGGTAGGGAGGGAGGGAGGGAGGTTCTTGCATGTGTGTGTGTGTGTGTGTGTGTGTGTGTGTGTGTGTGTGTGTGAGCGGGCGCGGGTGTGCGTGCGTGTGTGTGTGTGTGTGTGTGTGTGTGTGTGTGTGTGTGCGTGCGCGCGCGCGTGTGTGTGATATTCTACATATTCACTCTTCATAAACATATAGCGCCAAGCCCATCCAGTTTTTATTTTGTTTTGGGTTGGTGGGTGGGTGTATGGGCATACCTACCTATCTACCTACCTACCTGCCTGCCTGCCTGCCTGACTGACAGACAGACAGACAGACAGACAGACAGACAGACAGACAGACAGACAGACAGACAGACAGACAGACAATATAGATAAAAAGACACAAAAGACACACACACACACACACACACACACGCGAATACAAGTCATAAGAACAGTGTTGAGGTTGTAATATGGCGTACAATACTCAGTGTCACTACAATTAATTTAATATCAGTAACCAACTGTGTATTGCCATAATATACATGTAGTAGTGGCAAGATGTGTTGTTACTGAATAAACTGACTAAAATAAATACACCAACAATTCATCTCTGAATTGAATGCCATTATTGTTAATAGTTAATTGAATGCCATTATTGTTAAAAGTTAATTGAATGCCGTTATTGTTAATAGTTAATTGAATGCCATTATTGTTAATAGTTAATTGAATGCCATTATTGTTAACATAAGTTCCCAACCTTTGGTTTCTTGGTTTCTATTTCCTTTGACAGTTGTTCATAGTAAAGGTGAGATGTGATCATGCGAGGAGATTTCATTTTATCCAAATCAAGGTTAGCTGGAACATTGTGGGCTTCATTGATCAGCTGTAGTTGGCGATTACAGTCCGCAGATAAGATAAATTCTAAATAAGGAACTCTAACATCTGGAGGGACGTCTTTTATTGCGTCTACATCACCCCCACTCATTACACATGACAGAATTTCTTTAAACCACGTTGTTCCTGGAAGAATATAAAACTGAAAACAATGATGTTTGACGAAGACTGAAGATAAGGATGGTTAGACGGGAGTGCTGATAACATGAAGACGTGGTGGAGGGTCTATGGAGGATCTATGGTGTGGTCATAGACCGTTGGTGATGGGTATATGGTGTGGTCATAGACCGTTGGTGGAGGGTCTATGGTTTGGTCATAGACCGTTGGTGGAGGGTCTATAGTGTGGTCATAGATCGTTGGTGATGGGTATATGGTGTGGTCATAGACCGTTGGTGATGGGTATATGGTGTGGTCATATAAGACCGCTGGTGGATTGTCTATGGTGAGGTCATAGATCGTTGGTGGAGGGTAATTAGTGTGGTCATAGACCGGTGGTGGAGGGTCTATGGTGTGGTCATAGATCGTTGGTGGAGGGTCTTTAGTGTGGTCATAGATCGTTGGTGGAGGTTCTATGGTGTGGTGAACCAGTCATTTATGGATCTTTTTGCAAAAACGAAACAAATGTTAAAAGACTATGTCGACACAGTTTAGGGTTGCTGATTTAAAGGTTGAAATGAAAGCTGTCCGTATATATCCTCCCACCGCACCATTTCACAAAATACCCTCATGCTGGATCCACATGTCCAATGTGCCCACTACCAAAAAAGTAACTTTGTCTGTTTCACATTTCTCGCCATGCATTGGAATACTCCCCTCTACCCTCTGCCCATCATTCCGCATTGAATTTATGCACTACGGGTATCTTTACCTTCTTCCCTTGTTTTGCGAGAACAGATTCGTTGGCTGCACCTGATTATCATATTTGCCACATAGCTGTCATGACAACACGGGACATTTAGGCCTACCTGATTTAGGAAATGTTAGCAAGTAAATGTCATCGTCTCGTACTTCAAATTTTGAGATCTTTTCATAGTTAAGTCCATCGCTGGTGTTTTCAGCCATCTGAAGAATAACAATACAAACAAGAATAGAAAAAAATCGTCACCAGACGATCGTGACTAAGCAGTTCTCTAGAACGTTAGTCACCTGTCAAGCCAATATGTCGAGTCAGATAGCTAAGTCTTTGGCATTGGGCCGGCTGTTAATGATAACTAATAAACTAGACGCAGTAGGGTAGACCATGGAAGTATATATATAGTTATACCTCCATGGGTAGACATAGTGAATATTAAAAGTCGTACAAAGGTCAGAGTTCACCCACCAGGCCATGAAATACAATATCAAAGTTGTTGGTATTTAATAATCTAGTCTAGTGCTACTTTTTTGTCGAATCTCAAGATATAGCAATCTATCTGTGCTATTAGTCTGAAATAATGCAAACTAAATTGGAGGTCCAATTGTTATCAGATACATTGTACACCATAAAGCCTGAAACCTGTTGAAGATATCTATTAGTTAAAATTAAATGAGACAAGAAATTTACCAAAATTACATAACAGAAAACACGAAAGACAAATGATAAGTCATCAAGGTATATCAGGCTTGTCCCTTTGTGAGATTTCCATCAGAAAATGATCTCTGCTCATACCAGACACAAGTAAGGAGTGATAGCCAGGTCGCAATTACAAAATTGTACGTAGTATTTAATTTAGCTTTCTCCACATCGCTGTGGGACCCCGGAGGGATGGGGGGGGGGGGGGGCTCCCAATAATTTCAAACGGGGGTTTACGGCCCAGGCTGAAAACATCTACCCATGTACAGTCCCATCGTTAGGGATTTCCAGTCACGAACAGTCCCATAGTTAAGGACTATATATGGCGCCCCCTGTGTTGCATACCATCATGATATCACTGATTGTCGCATGAAAGAAAAATCGTGAGGAAAATCTTCCAGTCATTTACCTTTATTCTGTGGCCGTGAAGATTTTTCTAAAACATTGGGACGTTTCCTATGTTATTGACCCATGATTAGGAAATTTTCAGAGGAAAAGTTAACTCATGTTTAGAGGGATTTTTCGTGAAAAAGTGACCCATTTTTGGCGGCACATACCGGGAAATTCTCGTGTTTCACCTCTGCCGTAAATAAGACTGGTGGTTTTACGACGACGACGACGACGACGACGATGGCGACGACGACGACGACGACGACGACGACGACGACGACGACGACGACGACGATAAATTCTAACCCTATAAAATTATTTTCCATAACTTAATACAGTAGTGCTGTAAATGTTTTTAAATATTAACCGAAGATTTTGTTTTTCATTAGTTGAGAGTTTAAGTGTATACATTACTCAAACTTAGATATCTTTACAAATACAAATATCGCACATGACAATGATAAAGCTTATGTTATGAATGAAATGATCATATTTATAGCTACAAAGATACCAATATAACAGAGAGTGCTGGAAACATAATACACGCACAAATGTATTGATTGACTCTTGTAAAACTTACCTTCTCCAACTAGAATGGATACTGACTGTCTAGAAGACCTTTACACTGATTCGAGCTGAATATAAGATTTGGCGAGTATCTACGCTATCTCTACAATCATAGATAAGCCAGTAGGTTATCTAAGAGTAGACATTTGATGACGTTATAGTAGAGGTGAGGGTGTAAGAACAATGTCCGACCACTTTCAAACCTAACTAATTTTTGACTCTCAGTAAATACTCAACAGCGTTCCCTCTTTGCTCTCTAGATCTATTCGTAAGAATTCCCAACAAATAGTTAAGCGAATAAGAGCAAAAACAACAATCTCCTGGTACTATTCTCTAGATGTTGAACATCTTCGACTGAATTGCAACAAGTAGTTACTATATAAAGTCTATAATATTGGTACCCGGTATTAGTACCATTCATTTCTTTTTGGCAATATCAACACATCTTTGATAGGTTAATTCTGGCAATGTACACAACAATGTTGGGATCTACATGTAACGTTGCTGTTATATATCAATTTTATATTATCAACTCCGTGTGTGTCGACCCTGTCGTGACGTACGTAGATTATATTAAAGTGGGTTTACAAAGTTGTCAGACTTTCTCGCCGATCGATGGGGGCTCCCTATGCGTACACTGCATCAGCTAATAATATTTATAAATGCAGCATCACTAAGCTTATATATTGTAAGTAAAGCCATGAACATACCACATCAGTGATGCACAACATATTTTTTTTCCTGATTTAGCATTTTACCAGGAAACCGCATAACATAAGAGCTCCCAGTAATAGACTGATTCGTCGTTGTGGGCGTCATCACTCAGCGCGTTATGTCTATGCAGTGATTTAAACGAGAGCCCTCAACGACGACTATTTCATTCAGCGTCATCAAGCCCTTATATTCATCATCGAGACGGAATTACATCTTTGGTGATTAAATATCACACTGGCGTGCAATGAGGGTCTCACTGGATAGAAATGTGTATCTCTGTTAGCATCAATAGAAATTTCATGATGTTAGGTCATGCTCCCAATCATGGGAATTCACTATCAATGCAATGTGATAATGTATGTGCAGAAATAGCTCGAGATATAATCTTCCTGTGTTCATACAAGGTCACAGAGGTGAATGAACTCCAACAACTTTAACTGAAGTAATTACTGTCTGGAACGGAGTGATTACATCATCTGTACACACACAGTTTACAAAAGCATGGCAATCACACTTCAATTGTCACTTTCCACTATCATCCACAAAAGTAATCAATGTAATGGCTTCCTTCATACACTGTCTGTGTAATCACCAGACAATCTAACATCTGGGATCAAACACTCATTCCTATAGCTTGATTTAGAGAAGATCTTGGCATCATGAACACTTAAATATGAAACTGTTTCCTGATGAAATGTGAAGTGAGCTTTCTTTCCAATTCAGCCAAGTATTAAAGCATCTGCATGGCTTGCCACAATGATTTACAGAATTCATAATTCATATAAAGTGTAAAATAACATCGTGTTTTCTAGATTTTTCATGGATGTAGTTATGATATTCTGTTGTGTCTGATATTGTTGAGGTGGTCTTAATAATGCTAAGGGCAATATTGTTCCACATTAATAGAAGGCACTATTGGGGGCCAATCTGATTAAAATCTGATGTAGATGTCGGCTAATCGTTCATTGCTATTTTACCTTTGTTATTTTCCCTGAATTGACCTTCGTGGTACATGTTTACGTTTTTATCCTGATAGGAGGCGATCAGGCTAAAAACGTAAACATTTACCACGGAGGTCAATTAAGGCAAAAGAAGGTAAAATAGCAATGAACGATTAGCCAACATCTACATCAGATTTTAATCAGATTGTATTGGGGGCATAATTCTACTAGAGGATTGCACACAGTCTTCTAGAGATTAGCCTGTCTTTGCTAGATCAAATAGGTTGTGATTACTTTTAATCAATCAACAAGACTGTAAATTTTACATGTTCATTATCAATCCTTGCAAACTATCTAGAGTTTTTGTTTTCACTCTTTTTTCAATGATTACATGTTTGCAGTCAGAAGGTCAGAAGTATTTTGACAGTGTAAACATTGATCAAATCAAACACATCTAGAGACAACCTGGCCCTGAATAATGGAGAGAGACAGTTGGAATGCTTGCACAACATTACATATGAAACTGGGATGAACTGAAGAAGACACAGACACATGTATACAGTCAGATAGTCAATTTTTTACTTGGTTCTGGAGTAGTTTCATACACTGTACATGACATAAAAGACTTTAAAAAAACCATATCTCTGAACCACACTGACAATATTAAGAAATAAATCACACAATGTAAAAATGCTTCACATAAGCAATAAGCTGCTCCTTTTCTGTTTCGTGAGTTACAATAACTCCTGTATCACGACTCCTAAAATAATTACAGAATACAATATAACAAAAATCGTCTTTTTCTGCCATGTTTGTCAAGCAAAGATCTTACTAAAAATAATTTTAACAATTGAACACATTATTAACATGCCATGAATCCATCCTTCATCAACTTGTGACAATAATCAATCAAATTTTCTAATTTCTAACAAGCCCTGATTTTTAATAGTTCGATAAATTCCAGACTTTTCTATCCATTTAGAATGTTACAACATGATTGCACTGTTACTTGTGTCTGATGTCTCGGGAAACCCTCATCTCTCTGTCTGTCTGTCTGTCTGTGTGTGTGTGTGTGTGTGTACAAAAAAGTGGAAGTAGAAATTTGTTAACGTTTGAAAATATTTTCAGGTATCATTTCACATGTTGGCCATAAAAGTAGAGGAGATGGTAACTGAAGGCATGAAATACACTACACTTAATTTTACACTTAATTTTACATTTTACATTGACTATTAATGGCATTGTCTTAGTTCAGGTAGATAGAACACAAGTTACACTGCTTTATATACATCTACATTTCAATTTTTCTTCTTCATACGCCGTCAATAAATCTGTTTACTATGACATTTGGAATCAGTTCTCAGAATAACTTTGGCACTCTATTATCACCCTACTTGTGTTATACACAGCTAGTTTCTACTCTTTCCCTGCTCAAATTTGTTTCTCGTCAATCTAGTGACAAACTTATTGCTAAATGACAGTATACGATAAAAAGACAACTTTGTATACATTTAAAAAAAATGTAAACTTGGTGTTAGTCTATATATATATATTTATATGTATATATATATGGACCTATACATAAAATGTTACATGAATATCTCCTGTATTTCAAAATTACCACTAAACAATCAGTTAAAACGAGTGAAATCTGCTACTACAGGCACCAATGAGGAATGGACACGATTTTACTCTCCCAGTCCTGTACATTTCATAGAAACTTCTCAAACAGGTTGTATATAACTCATGGAGTCTTTTCCTGTTACAGATTTCATTGTATCAATTTCTGAAATTGTTCTTGCACCGTATTCACAATGTGAAAGTATATTTGTTGTAATCTGTGCAATATTTTTTTAATGTTTTGAAATGTATAATATATATGATATTGAATGTATTTCAGGCTGATAACCCTGCTGAATGTGGTTAGTTCCAGGAAGTCCAGTTATATTTCATTATGTATTCACTGTTTGCACTTTCTGGTAGACGGAATATTAGACACGCGTGACGAGATTGCTGTTACAGTATTAGACACTTGTGACACATCTTGGATAGAGGGCGCTAGACACCCATGACATGTGATACAGAGTATTAGATGCCTGTAATGTGCTGTCACACGGTGGTAGTATTAGATATTTGTGACACAATGCCAATAGTGAGTATATGAAATTGACAATACAGAAAGATATCAATACATACATAGGGTATCCTTTCTGTGTTACAGCCTGGTATCTTATAAAGATACATTACAATGGCAGTGTACAAACCAAGCAATGGAGAAAAAATGCAGGAATTAAAGAGCTCTCACTTGAGACTTGCGATAGCTGTCACGGTTTTGTTACATTGCACTGATTAAAGAAACTGAGTATACAAAAGTGGAAAGAAGTGTTTTTCAGGCCTCAAAACCTGTTTTGTCATAAAAGGCAAACATGCAGCCTGTCAACAACATTACTTAGCAGAGTATGACAATGACAAAATAATACATGTAATAATAAATACATACTTGTACTTGAATATAATACAGCGAGTGTGACAAAAAAAAAAACATCAGAAAAAGACGTATAAATAAAAGGAATGTACATGATTGTGAATCTTTTACATCAACATATCTTTGAAGATTGTGACCACTATTTACACATATAAACTGGTACTATTCCAGCAACATTAGATGCTTTGACTGGAATTCTTGTTATCTGTATTCAGTATTCTATACAGTCTTGTGCTAGTACTTTGGCCTCTTGAAGGTTGAACTGCTTATGTTAGCATCAACGTTGTCTTGTTCTGAAAGTTTAATAAGATGAGATGAAATCATTATGATAATACAATGGAAAATCAAAATACTGTCAAACATCATAAAGTGTTTAGGTGATCTTCATTAAAAAATGTCAGTTCTGTATCTTTCAATGTAACTTTCCTTCACATTTGTCTACAATTCATCCATTCATAAAAAATACAATTCATGTTTATTTCTTGTCATCCCACAGAAATGTAAATAGTGTAACACCTATGTGAAGGAATTAGGACATGCTTCCTGGCAGCTATGACACACATATGCTCCAAGTGAAATGCATGTCTTTACCAATATGATTAGTTTCATCTCTTGTTTATATCTCGTTTTTTTTCCTTTCTTCATTGAGCTGAACTCTATGGCAAGATAAAGTACATAGGAGTGTGCATATGTATGTATGTATGTATGTATGTATGTATGTATGTATGTATGTATGTATGTATGTATGTATGTATGTATGTATGTATGTATGTATGTATGTATGTATGTATGTATGTATGTATGTATGTATGTATGTATGTATGTATGTATGTATGTATGTATGTGTGTATGTATGTGTGTGCACATACATATGTACATACATGTGTGACACCACAAGTCACATTTACTTGCATGACACCTACCTTTGCTATACATAAGTACTATTACTAGTCTTGGATGTAAATGACTGTTCATTTTCTTCATACCATGCAAGCATCTCTTCACTGAAGGCTTCAGCTAATGATTCCCCGGCGTCACCTTGGTAACTGCTGTCCCCTTGGTAACTACTAGTACCATCAATTGTATAGGATTCTGAATATGTCCTATCATATGAAAACAACAAACAGAAATGTTGTGGAAAAAAATATGGTACTGATCTAAGTATTATCAGGCTTTGTGAAAGCCTTCCATTTCTGAAATTTGCTGTGTAGATCACTCAAACGTTATGAAAACCTTCAGTTTTTGGCACTCCATGACTTCAAAGATTTCTATATTGGCATATTTAGCACTACATTCAAATCTCAAAGATTAAGAAACTTAACTTCTCCATGGTGTGGTAACGGATCCTGCTTTCTAACATAGTACATGTACTTTCATTATGATCTTTGAGTTTGTATTTTTTGCTTTATTGCAGGACACAAGATTCAACTGTTGTATGAAATTGCAATACACTCTACCCAGTACATCTTCGGTCTCTAATACTCTACAGCTGATAACCAGTTTAAATTGGTGTCCAAACATGGAACTTGTTCATTTGTTAAATACCGGTAGCATCAAATCAATGCAGTGCTTTTTGAAATAGTAATGTTAGTTTGTACACTCTAATAACAGTTCACTGGAAGTTGTATTAGAATAGTTAACATATTAAAATCAGTTTTTTTTTGAAGATTTAACACTTAGTCATGAATATTAGTATTTAGATTATGACATTGATTATTGTAAGTTGGATACGTTAATTTAAAATATGGATAATTCTTAGATTCAGACACACTACTAACTAAGCTCACACATTAATAAAAGTTGCTGCAATAAAACTCTGGTGGCACTGTTTGCAAGTTAGTAAGGTTTTCAAAAAGAATAATAGGCAAAGGAAAACAAATAACAAAGGAAACACAAAACGAAGACAGATCCAAACATAAAAGGGAAGCGAAAATAGATTTTAAAAACAGAGCACTGCAATTGATACCAACACACCCACTAAATCTGTATAAAGTTTATCAACCGTTGAACCCAGGATTTCATAATGAACCCATCACCATAGTACTCTGAGATTCCCTTCAAATAAAAAGAAACAAAAAAAGCCTACTGCTTACTTGGCCGCAATCACATCTTCTGCATGCTGATGTTGTGCATTATCTTCTAAATCAGTGAATGAAGATAGGCTATTGTGAATAAAATGTACAGAGAACAAAAAAAAAATACACTTAAAGACAAACACACATACAACACGGCCACAAGACAATCATGCAATGAATACACAATGGTAAGATGAAAGATATCACTGTGGTCTGTAAAACCTGGATCACAGCCAGTTTGAAACACAGCGAAGAAGAGGTCACAGTACAGTAAACATGATCAGGAAAAGTGAAAGAACACAAACTCTGGCCTTGCAAGAATGGAACATACCATAGTTCACACAGATCTATAACAAATCCAGAGAGGTGAGTGAAATGAACATGATCATGACCGTGGGAATATGAAAGAGTACATACATGTACTGTATGGTCAGGACAGACTTGAAGACTTGTGAACAAACAGATAAAACAACAATGAAATGATCATAACAAAGAGAAACATGATGCAGAAACGAAATGACTGAAACGATACAAAAACAAAGACAACACATGAAATCATACAAATACAAACAAAGGACGAAAACAAAATACAATAACATATATATATATACAAAACATAATAATCCTGTAATGCCCCAATAGTTTAAAATATAAATTGATATGTGAGTGAGTGTTGTGATGAATTAGTCACCACATGCACCAAAAGGGTTAAAGAGCTCACACCACATGCTATGGATGCATAGTATAAAATAGTGTACAAAGTCCACACATTAATACATTAATAATTGCAGCGTGTGGGGGTGGGGTGGGGCTGGGGTAACAAAAACTGGGAATGTACATGTCAACATTGTAGTGGTGGGGAAAATGATAATAAAAAGTCACACAATAATCAGTAACTTAAATTTTTTACAATAGCAAACAAAATTACAATCACAAAAAATTCAAAGTGGTTGGGGTAGTTTCTTCAAAAAGAGAAATTTACAAGAATCCATTGCATTATACCATTCAATCTATCTTGCTTCTATTTTTGGTACATCTTTACTCTACAGCAAAAGTTTCATTACTTTTCATATAATTTATCTTGATTTGGCATTCGCAGTCATTCATTTACAAAAGTGTCTCAGTTTAACTTTTTAATGAGTGAGAGAAAGAGAGAGCTGAATGGAGTGTTTGGTCCTACCTGCTAGAGTTGACTGGTTTTACGGCCTCGCATGTCATAGGCTGTATGGGTTGATACTGCACCTTGTTGGCCACTTTGATAGTGGCATAAACTGGACTAGGTCGCACAGAGGTTGAGGTAGCTGTATGAAATTCAGCAGGTTTTAACAGAGGGGGGTTATATGTTGTAGTATTCCTTGAACTTGAATGTGGATGGGGATGATGGGGGTGATGTGCAGGTGAACTTGGCATTGACCTGTATGCAGAGTGTGTCATTCGTCTCCCATAGCCAGGACTTTGAGCACTATAGTGTGGTCTGACTGGGGTTGGATCATAGTGAGTTTGAGAAGAGCTTGTCATGTATTGTGGGTATTGGTTAGTCCTCGGTGTACGTGACACCCCAGCAATATACCCAGTGTTATGTAAATTGCTGTCGCGCATTACTTCCATACTTTTTGTAGCTCTAACAACATTATGCATTGGTGATGGCTCCTCGTCATAATCTGGTTCATGACGAGAATAATCAATAACGTCCATTCCGCTATTCACTATTGATAAATCAGCGTCGCGTAACATTTCCATGCTTTTTGACGCCCTACTCATTACTCTAGGCGGTTCGTCATCATCATTGCGTAAAACGTCCAGACTGTGAGTCCTATCATCCAAACTGCCCTGTTTTGAAGATGATGTCTCCGATGAGATCTCATCATCTGGGTTATACGGTTGATTAATATACATATTAACTTCGTCAAATTCAAATTGTTTTGGGCTGAATTCAGTAGCCCTCCTTGTAGTACTGTAAGTTGGATAATGTTGTGAGCGATATGTAGTCCTGCTCACAAATGGCTTGTAGCCATGGTAGCTGTGTTCTTTATCCTTCCCTGGCAAACTGTTGGATTTATTTTGTAAGTGACCTAGTGACATCACCTGTTTCCGTGGTGATGGTGGTTGACTTAGAGACGTTGGTTGCTGGTGATACTCAGGGTTATCAAATGGGAGGAGGTCATGTTGACCTTTCCCTGACAAATTACTTGTTGATGAAGCATGTCGGTGTCTGTTAGGTGCCGGTGAGTTTGAACTCTGACTCATGCCATCAAAATTAGTTGGTCTTTTTGGCGGCGACTCTGGGAATGTGAACACAGCTGTATGTACAGGCGGAGGAGAGGATTCTGGCGCCATGTTGTCTTTATCAGGGTACAGCACCACAGGAGTGCTAGGTCTTGGGGGTTGCTCATAATCATCAATTTCTTGCATTATTTGTGGTCTCACTTTAGGAGGTTCTGGAGTTTGAGATCTCCATTTAGCTGCAGTCCTGTCTCTAGTTCTGTGAGCATGTCTGCCAGGGTATCTATTCTCGGGTCTAGATGAATTGTCATAATACACATTGACTGGCGCACTTGGTCGCCGCCTAATTCCAATGATAGGTCCAGGTGACCGTGATCTGGAAGTTGAAGAACTCCTTGTACTAGGACTTCTTTCAACTTCAGGTGACCTGTACAGACGTATGTGGTCATCAGCCCGCTTTCTGTATGCTGGTGGTGTTGCAGGAGGTCCAATAAAGATAGGCTGTGATTTGTCTGAAACTAAAACACAAAACGTCAAAATTTAATATACAATTAATTTCTTGAGACAAATTTAATACGTAAACCAATCTTGGTCAAAGTGCAATACAAAGGACAGACTTGAAACTTACCTATATTTCTAGGAAGAGCCTTATCCTCCTATAAAAATGTTTACTTCTCATTTACTTTTTATCTACCTTGATAGTGACTTCAATGCCTACCACAGTAGTTAATGTTAGGCATGAAAGAAAATAGTCAAATCTATACAGAATTGTGATCTCTTATTATCATACGTCAATCTTTCCACAACAAGGAGAACAATTTACTAAGGAATTATTTAATAATTAAGAAATATTTCGATATTATTCCTGAGTATTTCTCTTCATTCAGCTAAAGAAATATGAGTGAGCTAAGGGGCCTTGTCACTACAAGTCACTAAACGAGTAGTGACAAAACCCTCAGGTCACAAGTATTTTTCACCTAAGTGAAGAAAAATATATGAGAATAACATAACTACACCAGCACCAGTAATATCTTAGCAAAATCAGGGAAAGTAATGGCAATGTGTTGACTCATATTTCAAAGAAGGCAGAACCACTGAATGTAGACACATGTTGTTGTGATGTAGAACAACCAGGGTATAAATTCAATGTTTTTTTTGTTAAACTAGGCTTGTACATGGTATAATATCAGATGAACTAAGACAAACAACTCTGATTAGACTCCACACTAGAATAAACTACACATACCATTATCATCTGTTGATGATGACATTTCCTCTTGGTAGGCTCTAGGTGGAAGTATGGCTGGAGAATATCCCATTCGTAGTTTCAAATTATGCAACTTTTTCTCCAGGTCTTGTAACTATGGAAACAAAAAGCAGGACAAAGAATGCAAGGGTCTGAAACCATGCCGACAAAATCTCAATGAGTACCATACAATCTATGTACTTAATCTATTGGTTCCGCTTATCCAAAAGATAAGTATTGCAGATGTGTACATTGCCAATGACCTGGTTCCTGTCATGCTGATCTACTTGTTCCACTTATCCGTTATGTATTCATAGTGGTTATTTTGGGATTGGTTGCTGGGGTAACAGCAATTTTTGAGTTTCTATTTTTATCTGATACAGGGTGGAATACACAACTACATTCTGTTGAACCTCCATATTATTCACGTTATCGATTTTATTCAAAACACAAAAAAATCTCAGTTTGACAGTCAGAACACATATCCCAACATTTGGTTCATTGTAGCGAGTTTTCACTGCTACTGTTTGACATATTATACCAGTTGGCAATACTTACCTTTTCTGCTGATTTTTTATAAGTATCTTTTCTACTTTTTCTGACTTTCTTGTTGATTCTTGGATCATTGGCTAGACTCATAGCAGCACTGGTAATTTTAGATTGTAATTCATATTCCATTTCAAGCCTATGAAGGTCTTTATCCTATAAAGACAACACATTATACGTGCCGGGTATTAATGTCATGAGTCATGAGGTGGTAGGGGTTAAACTATCACTGTAACGGCTGACACCCTATTTTTAGTGTGTAATTACAGGCAAACTAGAAACAAAGGGTTATTCAACCAAAGATGAAGGTATGGCTAAAATCACTCACTAGTTCACACATTAAAGTATATTTCTCTCTCACATGACTATTTAACTTCTTTTTTTTCCAAATTAAAAATACTTTTTAAGACAGGTGAACCAAAGATTTCTGAGACATCTTCACTCCTTCATCACAATAAGTGGTGTGTCAAGAATATCAGGAACACACTACACACAGAATAAGTGGATTTATCTTCTAACTTGATTTGCTGTTTATGAAACTCAAATGTATGATTATCATAACAGCCATTACCTCTGCATTGTTTCTCCTATTCACCACATTCTCCGAGAGTTGAAAGGCAGTTCCTACTCTCCGTCTGACTTGTGGTAATGGTTCCCCAGGTAACAGAGGATATTCAGCCGGTAATTCTCCAATGATTTCAGCCTCTTTGATACAGACATCTTTGAGAGCTAGTATCTTAAGCTTCAGCCTCTCCTCTAGGACTTCTTTTCTTGATTTCAATGAAAGCACCATCTCTTTCTGTGCGGCTTGCTGGGATTCTAACTCTTCTGTAGATACTGAATAGTGACACAGTTTTCGTTTACAAGAATGTTACAGTGAATATTATAGAAGGTATATGTTTTGAGAACAATTGTCATGGATACTGACTGTTAACAGGGTGTAATGTCCATTCATTGCATTTGATCTGTATCTGTATCTGTACCTGTACCTGTATCTGTATCTGTATCTGTACCTGTACCTGTACATGTACCTGCATCTGCATCTGTATCTGCATCTGTATCTGTATCTGTATCTGTATCTGTATCTGTATCTGTATCTGTACCTGTACCTGTACCTGTACCTGTACCTGTATCCCGTGTTTATATCTGTATGGTTATGGTGTAGGTCCTGTATTTAGGAATTACACATTGAGTGTGTAATTCACACATCTGTATTTGTGAATGTTGCCACATGTGTCTGCTCATACAAATCTGAGTGTAAGTGCATGTGCATGCATGTGTTGAGTGTATGTGTTGTGGTTGCTTAGCGTTTGTATGAGGTTTAGTTTTACAGGCTGTTTAACAATATGGTATGCAATATAATATAATATCACATTCATCGTGTAATGAAACAGAATATGGTAATGAGAGCGATAAACAAAATTTACCTCCATTAGACATTGCTGACAAGCTGACAGAGCTATTGGTGAAGGTTAGATTGAGATCCGATGCTTGTGATGACTTGGAAGTCAATGACTGACGACTTTCTGTCAAGTCTACTGCAATTTCATTCAGACTTCGAAATGCTGGAAGTTTGGCCTGGAGGTGAAATGACAACAAAACACAACATATTACTACAAATCATCAACTATGTACAATGTGGTGACACTCTAGAATTTTAAAATATCACAACACAATATTCTAGAGAAATACAAAAATTACACTTACAGCAGTAAATTCAAATTATATTTGGACAGGCAAATTTGTATATCCGAGAGATATTAAATTTAATGAACCCGAAATACAAGTAGACTAGTATTTGTATATTTATCCATCAAAATGGTACTGTAAATTCTATACTCAATGGAAAGCTATACTGAATGACCTATATAATAATTGGAATGCCAATAAAACATTCTCAAGTGTGATGAAAATAGCTAATGATTTATGATTAATCATTCTTGTGCATGCAAACCTGACTGACATGATCTATGAATGCTATAATACTGATGTGTAATTTGAGTAAGACTATGGTGTTCAATGGATGAAATAATACTGTAATGTAATCTGAGAAGGTGTTGAAACACATACTTTAAGGATTAATCAATCTCTCACATCAATACACATAGTACATTTACAGACAATCAAACCAGGAAGTATCTAGTGAAATTACATCATGTTTTATGGTTCAATAATTTCTGGTTCACTGAAAGCGTACTATAACAATGTGTAGAGAGCCCTTAATTGATGGTAGAACGAGACAGTGAAGACTGCTATAATGTCACACACACACACACATAACACACACACACACACACACACACGCGCATTATTGTTCAAATCCATACTGATTAAGCGATAGGAAATTTTGGTTCTTACTAAAATGAACTGTATAGTGACGACTGCTGAAATGTCAAGTATGACAGAAATACAGACACCCACCCACAAACATGATGACACAAATACAGACACCCACCCACAAACATGATTATAATCCACACTAATCAAGTAATGGGAAGTTTCTACCATTGTCTTATCATGGCACTTGAATTTACTATACCTTGGTTTGTTTTCTGTCCAAATGAAATTGATGTTGGCTTATTGCCATAGCCCACATGGACTTGACAAGTACAATATTGCCATACCAGGCATGCACAGTAACATGGCTTGGTCCAAATGTACGTCGACTTAGAGATACCCTACAAAGACACAAACAATACCATGTATAATACAGGTAAGAGGCTATAAAGTCATCCATCCTTTGACAATAGAATTTGATATTTCAGCTACATTTGTACCAGCATATCTATTCTGATGTTACTGTACATCTATGTACCATTCAAGATTTCCCATTCAGTTCGGTATTCAAAACATCTGTTAATTGTGTAATAATAGTTTTTCTATCAGTTTGCTGATTTGTCATTTATTGATGTCTTTGATAGATTCAAGCATCCTATGAATTGTAAGTTTGTTATGCATGTATTTCATCTGGACCACATCATTCTTGTCACTGACTGGCACTGTGTATGTTTCACATTCATGTATGGTTAAGAATGAGTATTGAAACAACAATGACTGCAGTGTTTCTTTATATCATAAGTTTGCCAACACAAATACACAAGTTCAATACATTCATGTCTTAGTTTGTAAGTACACACCATGATACTATGACACACACATCTGGTTGATACACCTATGTGCCACAGTGTGTTAAGTGTTTTTGGCCAGCATTCACAGCAACACTGCATCCATGCATACTGTCGTGAGGTGGAGAAATCCCAGCACATGATTTTGGTTTTTTGATGAACACATGCTGTGTGAACGTGACAACATTCAGATGGGAGCTGAAAAGGCTGAGGAGTAGCAACTCAAGCAATGTGTGAAGCACAAACATACAGAGTTAACCAAGGATAAAATCAATATTGCAATGGCTTTTAAATCAGCACCTCTACTCTAGAATCTCAACTCTTCAAAATGAATCATGATTTAGGCATTTTTTTTTTATAAATGGGCGTCATTTTTTTTCCATGTTTGTTAAACCTCCTTCATGAGTTAAAGGCCATTTTAGAAGGGGTACGGAATTGTTTGATGTGGATTGGGAATAGAACCTTGGGTAGAAACTTAGTTTCTTTTTCTTTTTTTCATGCTGTGTTTGTTTGATGTGACTACAGCCATGCATTAGACAGGTTTGCCTGCAGAAACCCAGCAAGCTAAAGCAAAGAGTCAGAAATACTAACACTGAGAAGGAAGAGATCAGAAGGGTAAGGCAGAATGGGATTTTTCTCACAGGTTGACATCATATAACTTACTGAGTTGTGGGGTCAGAAATTGCATCCGAGAGGTCATCAAAACATTCCAAAGGCTCCTCTATGGCCTCATCATATAGGTTGAAGCTGCTCAAAGCATGCACAACTCTAAGAAGGAAAAG
Organism: Glandiceps talaboti; assembly: GCF_964340395.1. Classification (NCBI taxonomy): domain Eukaryota; kingdom Metazoa; phylum Hemichordata; class Enteropneusta; family Spengelidae; genus Glandiceps; species Glandiceps talaboti. Next base: position 6,545,042 of record NC_135549.1, on the reverse strand, counting down.
TCCGCAATTATAGTAGAGGTCGGAGTTCATCTTACATCATTTAGTATTTAAACTACCATGGAAGGAGGTGCCCCCAAACCAATGATCACAAACCAGGAAGTTAGTTGGAGCCATTTTTTAGTACGCCCTATGCTGTTTTTTTAGTGATGGTTAACGCTGTAAAGCTGTTATTTCACCCAGTGCATTTTACACTTAACCAACATAGTTTTATACTGATGTGTTTACCAATTTATCCTTATTTCTACTTTATATACTCCTCTTAAACCAGGCCTGACAATAGAAGTGTCTCCAAAGAAAGGGTCTGGGATGATTTCTACATAAATATATGAAGTCATTTTATCTTTCTATGTATGAGCAGGTGATGATAATACCACCATGTATGGCTGTAGGGTTAGTCAAGCTATTGAGTTTTAAATTCCAAGCCTATTCCAACAACACCTAGCCCCTATCAAGCTACACATAGCCATTATCCCAACAAAACCTAGCTCCTATCAAGCAACACATAGCCCCTATATCCCAACAACACCTAGCCCCTTCCTTCATTACCCTGTTATTTCCCTTTAAATCTTACTTTATGCACACCACTCTAACACTTGATATTTTTGTCACTTTGATCTTTAATCATCTCCTCCAGAATGTATATGATATATTGTGCATATCACAACAATGATAGTGATGACGTAAAATTAGAAATTATATCTGTGACTATAAATGAGTACATCAGAACTGACTGACATGCACAATAAGATGAGTCAACTGATATGTGATACATGTGTGTATGTGATACAAGGCACAGCATTGTTAGAATGTGAAGAATTCAAAATATTCATCTTGTTTCATATATAACTAGGTGGAGAACTGGAACAAATCTGGCAAGCTCAATCTCAACGATTAAAAGATATGAATTGAAATTTTAATATAGTAAAGTCATACTGTACTTCATTGTGTATTGATTGATTATAAAAACACTGAAAACACAACAGTACTACTATTTAACAGTATTGCCCAACATTTGAAGAAATAAAATTCATATGCATAGCATTAAGTTGTAAGATGTTAAAGTGATACCATCTATAGTATAGAGTCTACCTCACCCCACTATAACCTGCTGTTACTACCGGTAGTTAGGCATGCATGCCTTTGCAACTAGCTACAAATATAATGTGCTTCAATTCACAAAGAGGCCATTCTTGACTCAGGGTTTGGAAATTAAGAGTGGCGTTCAAAATTGCTCTGATCCCCCTCTATAGGGTGGGTGTATTGCTGGACAGGCTTGAATCTAGAATTTGGCATTTTAGAAAGAGAAGCGAGCAGGAAAGTTGAGTTTAGCCATCTTTTATAAATTCAAAGTCAAGTGATCCCAATCACCTGAAATATAGTATTAACTTATTAAGTATTTGCTGTCTAACCCTTTCAAACCTTGCAATTTTTTTTACAGGCACCTTTGAAACCTATTTTTTTTTTTTTTTTTTTTTTTTATATCTAATGACAGATCAGTATGAAACGTACAAAATAAAGAATTCATTACAAGAACACATTTTTTTCCCATATAGTTTTATAACTGATAATGAAAGGGTTTGACAGCAATTATGAATAATTTTAGATTTGGGATACCAGTATTTAACAAGAAAAGAGTCCATTTCATGAGAAGGGTAGGGTATGTTTGATTTGGAGACACCTCCCTATAAACTTATAAAAAACACAAAATTTGAAATAAAAGAACTGAAAAGAAATGTCAATGAAAACATCAACTGAAATGCAAAACAACACAAAAAAAACAACAACAAAAGAATCAACAAATAAAAACTCACTGACAATTCTCTCAAAATCAAACCAAATCAAATCAAAATAGAGAAATCTAATTTCAAAATGACTCTCTGGACATCTAAATGAACACATGACGGAGAACACACTGCCAATGCTGCTCTGAAACATCACACAGTGTACATACAATGTACATGGAGTAAACTGCACCATACCACACCACACCACAATCAAAACACTGCACTCAACACACTCACTCTCTTACCTGCGTGGATCATGTACTTCTATTGAAAATTTTCTTTCTCGGAAGTATAAGTTTTCTAGTTGTCTCCACTGAAAAATCTGCATAGAAGATATGACACAAGTTAGTTATATTGCGCTTTTCTCCTTACTCCCTAGACTAATGAAATGGATATGTTGACTACATGAGATTGCACTGCATTCGTACAAGTGCAAGCAGATGACATCAAAGTTGAAAACCATAAATTAATGTTCCTGAGATTAAATTAAATTCCTTCAGTTGCCCTCCTACCATGTGACACAGCAAGTACACAACATATGATACTCAGACAGTTTGCTGCCTATGATGATACCATAGTAGTGAGTCTCATGGCACCAAAATGCCAACAACTACTTCCAAGACCATACCCTCCAAACAAGCAATGTCTTTGTCAGGTTCAGATTTCACACAAACATGAAATTATATGCTACACCCAAACTGATGATGCATAGTTGAGATCAGAAGCAATGAATTCCTGCTATTTTGGGGCTTCATTCATCACCTCTAACACTCATAAACCTTGATTGTGATTGTGAGTGTACAGTTTCCTATCATCTTTTCTCACTGGTCATTTACAAGTAGTAAAGCAGACATTTCATTACCTAACTGTAAGTGATATATCACACTATACATGACTCTCACTCAACTACTTTGACTCTCAGGTCAGTGTTGAAAAATGTCACAGCATGGGTATTATCATAGACGATTACCATATACTACTACTACTACTACCATACAGTGAATGGTAGTGTTTGTTGACAACTTATCAAAACACACAGTTATACTAGCCTGGAATCCTTGTCTGATATATTCTACTTTACTACTCTGTTATCATAGCATGGAGAGTATGTGTTTATGTGGGTACAGATCTGTCACACAGCACTGCCCCATTTACAAACCATTGCTACCCTATATCAAATGCCATGTTGTTGTTTGAAGTCATCCTCACAGACCACAAATACCACAACCCCATTATTTAAAACACATACAATTGTATAAGAATCAACACTGTCATTATTTTTTCACTGAAAGCTTTTTTCAGTCCATGCAGATGACTCATACTGGTGGCTTCCTTTACATCATGTATTACCAGGGACGTTTTGCTCTCTCTAATCTCTCTCTAAGTGAAGTCTAGACTACATGTAGTTATTTGATACATTTTGACAAGATTCTCGTAGAGGTCTCACTAACTTCCTCCGTATACCCTTCACAGGATCACCAAAGACCTAAGAATTCCATACACTTAGCAACAGTTTACTGAGTATGTGGGTGGCTTTTTTTACGGCTATTTCTTTCAAGGTAACGAATGCATTCTTTTGAATGGAAGCTAGCTAGCTTCACAAACTATTGCAATAGTACACTGTGTATGATAAACAGGTTCAAAGGCACTGAAAGTCCCTGGGTATGCATCATGACTATTTACCTCCTACCTTCATGGAAACTCAGTCACACATAGCTTTCAATATGAAAGGAATCACAGTGTCATGTTCAATGTACATAGGTGATCGCTAGCCTGGAGCCAATATTCATTACAGGGCATTTCACTTCCTTCCACACAGGGAGGCTTTGATTCCTGGCTGGCTAGGTGATTGTGTTTGCATTTCTCATAGAAACTAGTTCAACACAGTGACATAATGTCATGGTTCACAGTTTACCTTTAACTCTGAAGAATTCCAACCAAGTCCAGTAAAATAATTCCAGAATTACAAATAAATGTTTAAGACCAATCTTATCTTTTCAAGGAAGCTGATGACTCCAAACTCTTGAGCAGCTAGTGCACTTCCGATTCAAATTTGAATTGCGTTAGCCCTCTTGGCATACACTTGTGTATACGACAGACACCACACAATTCATAAGTACACAAACTGTTGATCTGATATATTTACAACCTATCAGCAAATAGGATAATCACTGTGCAACAACTGTAACCTTTGGAACTTGTGGGATTTTTGGCGGGAATGCTATCACATCACACCACTCCACATGGCATACATTGACAACAACAATCCCCAAAACACATTGTAAGCAATACACAACACTGAAGGTTTATACTGATCTAAGTTTTGTCTGGACCACATTTACATGGGGATAATTACATCCACTCAAAGCAGTGACCTTGTTTTGGCAGTGTTGTTATGAGTGAGATTGCTATGTAACACTGACAGGTATATGGCAGTTTTATGTATTCTTTGCAGAGGGAGAGTTCAAAATAAAGCTCAACTAGGTACTTATTAACATGGAAGTCACCTTATCCTTGGTTACTATGGTGATATCACAATTAGCTGGTACTGCATGTACTGTAAGGTGGAGTCTTCAAGTACCACAGTGACCTCTGACCCCATTTGATTTTGTTTATTAGTGACCTTGGTAGGCCATAGTTTGAATAGTTAACTATACAGTCATCCTACATAGTTGTGACCTATATTTCAATCATCCAATTATTAATTCCCAGCTCAAATCAATCTAGCTTGGTATGAATACCTAGTCTAGTTCCTATACGATATCGTTACAATTTACACCTCCACTCATATAGTCTAGTTCCTATATGGTCCATATCGTTACAATTACACCTCCACTCACATAGTCTAGTTCCTATATGGTTCATATCGTAACAATTTACACCTCCCCTCAGTCTAGTTCTTATACAGTATCGTTACGATTTACACCTTCACTCACATAGTCGAGTTCCTATATGGTCCGTATCGTTACAATTTACACCTCCACCAACATAGTCGAGTTCCTATATGGCCCGTATCATTACAATTTACACCTCCACCAACATAGTCTAGTTCCTATATGGCCCGTATCATTACAATTTACACCTCCACCAACATAGTCTAGTTCCTATATGGTCCGTATCGTTACAATTTACACCTTAGTTAGAAACCACGTTGGCATCCAGACTACGAAAACCAAGATACTAATTCTACACGAAACCTTTATATCATAAGAATAATAATATAATATGCCCTATTTCTTTCCCTTTCATACAAGTCCTAGAAAACCTACATCACAGCCAAATACAATGTTGTATTTCTGCCTTCTCACAACATGTCACTTGACTCCAAGCCCCATAAGCACACATGTACATTTTGCAGAATTATCAATACTATGTTTAATACAGTGATGCCTAACAGAGACCTATACATGTATTTCATATATTAAATTATACCCTACTTCTTTCCCAACTCAGTTTCCTACCCCATACCAGTTATTAGCAAAGACCTATATTTCTGAGAATTATATGTAATAATGCTCTGCTTGATCTTATCACACAGTTGAGGACTATATACCAAAGAACATCAACTGCATTGTTTGCTCCCAGTAACAAATATCTTGTAATAATAATCATAAACATTCAATAAAAATAGGAACAAAGTGAGGAAATTGCTCTTAAAAACCACTTCACATTTTCATATCTCAACTTTCTGTTTTGTACAGGAATACACAGTATACATTTTGTAGTGTAGCCTTTGATATTTACAAATTCCACACAATTCATCAAACAGTAGCACATGAAAACATTGTAATAACAGAATTATTGTTTCAAGGATAGTGGAAGGTGAGAATGGTATAACTACAGGAGGTTAAGTTTACTACTTGACCAGATCAAATATATTGGAGTACATGTACATTACCTCTACTGTATTTCAATGATGTGATATATCGTTTTGTTCACCCTATCAGGCTCCTTAACTACTGGTGTGGCATGAATGTCAGTATCTTATAGACTAAACCTATTTCTGTATTGTGGTATTCACACTGTAAATTCTTCCCTATAATACCTGTACTTATGACAATAATGCTTACTCATTACATGTAACAACATACCAAATGTTGAATTCTTACATTCATGCATTATATAACAGTACAGTTTTATGAATATTGGAGAAACCTGAACATGAATTCTTATATTCATTAGTGGTATTTCTTCCATTATATAATACTACAGTACAGTTTTATGCATATTGCCATTGGACATCCATGTAGTAGCAATCCCCCACCACCACCACCCGCATTATATTGCATATTGGAGAAACCTGAACATGACTTCTAACATCCATGTCGTAGCACCCCCCTCCCTCCACTATATTGCATATTGGAGAAACCTGAACAGGTTGTTAAATTCAAGCATTCAATGCCAAAGGGTCACAGGAATGATCACTCACCATTAACAGAAAACACTAAAGGAGTTGAAACACAGGATCTACTTACAGCTTTATAAACATTAGGATGTCCTTATCAACAGTGACACATTGACCATGTATGACCATTTTGCTAATGGTAACAGGACTTCCTGATTTCAAAGAACACTTTTGGACCCAAAAAATAGAACATCCCAAGTTTCACTCCCCATTTTCTGTACACTTTGCTTCTCATGACAAATTTCTGTAGATTTTGGAGGGGACCTATGACTCAACTAATGAAATAGATTTTTGTCAAACCGTTCCCCTCCGTTGAATGATTGATTTGTCTGCACCAACAGGACTTGGATAATACAATGTCTAATTGGACTATCTGTAACTTAATGTCATAACCTCCTGTGACCCTTTCCTGGTTTAGGAGACAAGTCTCGTGACCCATGATGGCTCTGTACAATGTATGTAATGATGAACACTACAATCGGTGACTTTCTGGGCTTCAAGAATCCATATCAAACTACCTCGGTAGGCCTAATCCAATCTAAGCTTAGTATGCCTCATTAGGTAGACACTATTACATCAAAGTTACAACTGGATCATGTATTCCAACTGGACCATGAAATTGCATGGCCTAAACGAAAACTATGGTTATACCATCATCTCTTCACAGACTGTGGCATATAGAGATAATTAGATTCTGTTCTCTGGGAGTGATTTTTAAAAAAAATGTCAATTTACCTTTCTTGGAGTGATTTTATCTGTGATATCATACTGTCCAATACCAACAAAACTAAGTCCTAACCACCAAGGTAGTCCTGATTTGTCCTTTACTTCATAATAATGTACTCCATAGGTTGGTAGACTTTCTGCAATGGACATGTAACTGAAAAGAAAGCACAACAAATTTCAAATTTAGTTACTTGTAAAACAAAGAACATATAATACCACATATGGACCAACAACAAATGTATGCTTTTATGACAAGTTTATTTATTCCTTGTGCCCCTCCTTTTCCCAATTGAACAATACTGCATTTAAAGCTCAAGATCTATACAATCATTATAATTCGTAACATAATTTACACTTTAACTCCTTTTAGAAATCAGATAAAGTTTCTAACATAGAAAAGACTTTGCAGCAAACTAAATACATCACAGATGAGGTAATGTAAACCCATTCTGTCACAAGGTAGAGTAATTTCCCTAGTGTGTTCCACGCTGACAAGGTAGCATTCACTGTAATACTTACTACCTGGGCAGTATTTTATGACAATAATGTGTACTGTACTTTCTGAGTAGTCAGCCAGTCTGACTCAAGCCATCCCATCACGTTTCTATTATTATGAAATATCATCACATTTAGAAATGAATGGACTGAAATAACATGATCCCTGTGTGTGAAATTAAATCTGTATTGGCACACAGTGACAGGCGAACACATGCATAAACGTATGATGTCATGCCACTGCCTTATGCCCAGACAGAGAGAGCTTTCATTGACCAAAGATGTATGATGATAACTATGATAGACAGGGTGAGAGACCACATACAGAAGGGTACATTCATGGTAGAGGAAATAGAACTTTCTTAAAACTTTTGTGAAAGTAAAAACAAACTAGTACAATGAAGATAAAGTGAAACTGAACGTCACAGTTTTTTAAACGTCACAGTTTTTTGTTATTCAATTGCTCGTAATTCCAAGTAAGTCACAAATACATTAAATAGTTCTATGAACACGTACATCCATTGTTTTAATACATTTGGGAACATTTAAAGATGAAAGTGGTATTTTAACTACTGTTTCTTTTTAAATTTGTAACCATACATATGTAAATTATAAGCCTGCATGACCTTGATACATGAATTGAAATAACCAATTGTGAAAAGTTGAAGGTTTTTACTAAATATAAATATAGAAACCACATTTTTCTGTTGGTATAATAAAGTATTAATAAATAAATTTATACATATGGATGAAATTTCATGGGTGGACAAGACTAACACATTCCCCGCCCCAAACAGCTACAATACACTGAAAAGAATTTCTAGGAAATCCCACACAATATCAAGTGAACAAAAATTCCATGAACTTGGTTTCAATGTAAATCAACTGGTCTAAAATTGTATTTTGATGTTGGAGATTTTGGGTTATTTCATGTTTCAGAAGTTAATGGTACTACACTACTATACTACACCATCATATGGAAATATACTGGCAGTGAAAAAACAAAACACCCTTTCTCATCAATGAAGTAAAGAAAATATAGTCAGAATGAAATAGAAACTTATGTACAATGTAAATCGAACTTTCTTACCAAACAACTGAGATCACTTTGGAAGTTTAACATTAGACAGTAATTTACTAATTAGGTGTATTACCTCAGAAGTAAAGGAGGTTTATGGGAAATGCCTGGTGGGTAAACTACATCTTGGCATGTGTGCCAGACTTAAAACTACACCAATGGATACCTAAATGCAGTGAAAGGATCAAGGGCTAATTAGCGTATCATGGTGTACAGTTACATAGAAAAAAACCACATGTCTGTGCAGTCTACTGCTAGGCCCTATATGGAAATATTTACAAACTACACACACTATGAGAGCTGTCACAGTATATCAGGTTAGTTCCCAATAGATTCGTTGGTTTGGTGTGGGCAACTCCAACACATTCTCCATTGTCTACAGTCAGTAGTTGTTGTGGAATTATAGCTCAGGGCTGTTCCTCCAAAATTGTCCTTGCATTCAGTATCTGATTCATGAATTTTGTTTTTTTCTAATCTGACCTACAATGTTTCACAGCAGTTCACTTGATGTGAAACTATAAATAGTTAAAGTGCATAATAATGTTTTCAACACATTATCCGAAAGTAAAGCTACCAGTAAATACAATAAACTGCACAAAAATAGATCCTGAAATCGGCAAAATGGCAGTGTACTCTACGTTGCTGTTTGTAACACATTCGTCATTAAAACATATCAACAAATGTGAATAGCATATTTTACTGTCATCACTTGTTAATCAAATTGTTCAAAGCAATAAACATTTAGAAATAATCCCAGATGAAATCAAATACTAGTACATCTAATAATTCAAATGAATTGATCTGGTCAAGATGTATCTATCATGGGGGTTACATGTAGAATGGATACATCTGCAAAGAGGTGACTAAATGAGTTTGAACAGTACAATCATGTGTAGTGGTTTTGTGGTACTTGATAACCTATTCCATGATATCATTATCAACCCATGGTATGTGATATTGTCTTCTATTGTAACTGTAGTCTAGTTGACAACAGTGTAGACACCAGTTGGCAGTGTTCAACAGGTTGATACACCTGTGGTTGACAGTGTGTAAATAAAGACTACCTACCTACTATAACACTCAGTGAAATAAGTGACTATCTTCTCTTCTGTTCACTTCAAGAAAAGTCCCAAGGAAATGACAGAGACTGGTGAAGTTCAATGGATTTAAAGAACCCCACCTACACAAACTGACATTGCTATCAGTGACAATACAGGAAATGGTGCCAGTTGCAATACCATACGTAGTTACTGTTATGGTGCAAAGGTTGACTCATACTGATATGCAAATTAGATTATACTACTGATAGGTAGGGGTGTACAATTGACATGTGCAGGGACAAGTTTCTACATGAACCAAAATTAGATGAAGCAAGGGTTTTTTTTCAGCAGTAAACACCCCTATAATGTATTTTCATTGGACAAATTTACCAGATAATAACAACAGATAAATACAGGTATATTATATCAAAAGATTTGGAAGGGGTAAGAAGAAATACAAACACAACAAACAACCTAAACAAAATAAAGCTTTTCCTTCCACCTCAGCAACTCCTACAAGTCTTCAATCCACAACTATTCAGATTGTCAGATTAAAGCCAAGATTACACTGGTAGACACATTTTAAAATCATAACACTGGTATCTACAGTTCTGAAGATGTTATGTTTTGAGTTCATCACCATTTTTTTGTACTTACTCCCCATTTTGAAATGAGCAGCAACCATGCTTCTAAATATAACTTTTATGGAAACTGAAGGAAGTTCCATGTCATGTAACTTTCCACCACTACCATAGTAAGTATTCTCTCTTCAACTCAACTCAAAACACATGATAAGAAGTCATTTTGACATAATGAAACCAGTCAACCATACAACGTGGCCTTTTTCTTCACCTAACCATAGTTAGTGATATCCTCTCAAATGATTTCTCTATAGGGATCACACAATGCAAATGCTCTTTGAATAACTAATGTATTCACTGGTCTCATGAGTATTAATATAGAGTTAAGTTTCATTTCACTATTTATTTGATGTAAGATTATTCTTATTATGGCAATGGAGATGAGAGTATCAGTTCTAAGGTTAGTCATACTTTTCATACAACATATAATTTACTATGTTGTGCCTGTAACAGTTGGTCATAACATGAAACAATTCATAATCCTTCAAAATATACAATTATTTATGCCGTTTTCTCCATTTTCAAATAAACTAAAATGAAAGCCTATCATTTTCTATGTACCTCCTCACAAGTTGAGGAACATGAAACCAAGGCATAGCATGCCAACTACTTGCACTCAACACTTTGAGTAAAAGTTTAACCCTTCAGAAATAGAGAGTTCAAGTGGAGGTCAGCGTTTCAATGAATTCAATGTTAATATGACATTGATGGCAGCAGCTGGCCTTTAACTACTACAGCAACAATTCCATGAATTTACCTTTCTAATCTTTTCCCCGTTCAAAATGGAGACAAAAACATCACAACAAAGGTAATGGGCCACCAATGTACATATCTGTTCTCATATACCCTTGAACGCTTGTAATTGTGATGTATTCACCAATGTAATCTGATCAGTCCTACATTCACAGGTAAATTGGGTCTACTTTTTTACGTACTTTATATACCTCTCCATAAGTAGAAGATAGATTGCTATACAAGTAGCTAGAAAACCAGTCCTGTAAGTGAGTTGTTTTGATGGGATTTCTCAAACTGTGCACTAGTGCGTGTCACAAACTCATACAACAATAATTTCAAACACCTGGTTCTTGTAATAACGTTTTCATCTCATATTTGCCCAGGAACTGTTTATATTAATCATTATCAATATTTCATATGACTTATTAATAACAATCCACCCAGGATAGTTATTCAAATGTGAAACAGGATACTTTATTTTGAAAGCTAATGGATAAGAAACTATCAAACGGGAAATGAATAATATATAGCTCTGCTGTGTTTCATAAAACAGAGGTCTGGTTTCCATCAGTTGTCAAAAAACTGTAGGTATCAGAGTTATTGCTGAAATTAACACTATGGGTGTAAATGTACTGTTTTCTGTCAACATGACAGACCAGTATTGGCCAACAGTGAATCAGTCTGAAGACACACAACACAATGTGTTTATAAGATGATGCCATTACCTATTGACTGTAAATGGCACCATATTGACAGTAACACAGCCATCTTATAACAACACAGTTACCTGTGTCTCCATCAAAAAAAAAGGTACAGATTTTGACTTACTTGACTATTGCTTGTCCACGGGTCTCACCAGATATTCTCTTGTAGTAGTAAAGTACCCTGTCCTCACAATATGTTAGTGAGGGATGTTCCTTTAACGCACTTGTTGGCAGTACTGGAAGTTTCTTGAGATCGTTTTTAGCTGCATAGTCACTGTAGGATAAGAAATGGTGGGTTTGTAAGCACAGCTACACTGTGAAAATAGCATTCCATTCTGCACCACTACACATAATTAACCTTTACCTGACTAACTAAATACTTAGGCTCCATCTGGTGACAGATATTTTTAGAAAACTGTTGGTGAATAAAACTCCAAAAAAGACCACACATGTGTGTACAAATCTTCATGACAATGTGTACTCTTCCCACTCAGCATGCAGGCATTACTGAATTGCCAACAGCTATTACCAGTGAACAATGACATGTATTATTCCCCTCACGCAGCCAACTCGGGGTTATATGTACAGTCTTCCCCTTGGGTATTTTACATACTCCAGCTTCAACCATTTAATTTCAAGGGAACAATAGCAATTTACATATCTTTTACGAATGGAAATATTATTCCTCCCACATACAAATTAGCTGATACTATATGGTCTCGTTGTCAGAGAACACTGAAGTATATATGTACATCACTCATACTACCAGACTTGACAATACATTGAACATTAAACATTATATCCGTTATCAATAACTCAAATCAGTATGACTTTTAGTATGAAATATGTTAGGAGAAATTTCCATTGTATAAATATTTGCTTGATGTAAATTTTAACTACTTCGTTCTTTCAGTTATATTTGACAGAATTAAATTTCAGAGTGTAGTTTAGGAAGCCATTTAATATTGCAATTTTGAGTTTTGACAGGCTTTAATATTTTGGATGGTTACTTAATGAAATGAACTTAATTTCAGTGAATCATTAACGATTTTACCATACAGAAAAGTACAGTAATAGCACAGTACAATATGGTGTATTGCAGTGCAGCACAGTACACAATATACAGTGAAGCCGTACTATTTTGTATGAAATGGTAGAGTAAAATTTCTACATCTGATTTCAATCAGTTCCTCTATTTCTCATTGTCAGTTTGAAAACACTGTTCAAACTCAAGTGGACACATCGTTGAATTGATTGACATGTCTTCAATGACACAACATAGATCATGTAATTTTGATTATTTGAACTCTTACATGGCCATAACTACTATATTACTGAAAAAATATACAAAATGTTGAGAAAATACACAACACTATACTAGATATTTTCATTATAAAGTAATTCTGAGTAATGGATTCAGGCGCTATATAAATTGTTTGATTGATTGATTGATTGATCATAAACAAAACGCAACTGAATCTGTCAAAAAATTCCTATGTAAGTAGTGATTACATAATTATAATCACTAAATAATATTTTTCTTATTTTTCTTTGTAAGACTACTAATATTTTGTATGAAATCTTACCTTGTAAAATCACCTTGAGTTGCTTGTAATACATGAGCTGCTAGTTCAAAAGCAGTTTCAGTATCAACTTCTAATTCTCCCTGAAAATAAATCAAGTGCAATAACACTATGTCACCACCTGTTTCCTGAATTTATGTCAAAACAGTGACCACAGGATGACCTGCATGGAATGTTGTCATGGTACTATTGGAAGTCAAAAGACAGCTGGTAAGTATGGACTTTAACAGTTATTAGACATCACCACACTAAGCCTAACAAAACTTGTTTGTATCTCTTAATGCTAAAGTACTTTTTTGAGCCATTACTGTGCAACCACTTAATTTGTTTAAAGTCACCACATCTTTGTTCTATAAGCCTGCAATTTGTAAAGCTAAAGAATATCCATTGTGTGTATTTATAAATACAACACCACTGAGAGAGGGCTCTCTTTATTATGCATCCACCTAACACTGCTTGTCAGTATTATGTGTACACACAGAATTTACATGAAATTTACATATCTACATGTAGCCAGTGGGTACATTTTTAACATAACTGAACTAAGAATGACAGGCCTCTAGTAGTGTTATGTACACATGACCTAAAATATGGGGGCTTTCATAAATTTACCTCACAATAGTTATGTGAACTTACATTAAAGACAGATTGTTTGGCTTGCAAATAAAATAGTTCTACGGTGACTGAATCTCTCAGTATTGTGATGCTCTCCACAAAGAAACGAACTTTGAAGTACAGTACAAGTGTTCCACTTCTCTTGGGGAATTCATGTTCCATAACTTTCCTGTCATGTTGAAGCCAGTTATAATGACCCCTGTCAAAAGACAAACAAAATCACAATCAAATTAATCACATCAAAATGAAAGCACACAGTCCAATATTCCATTTTAATAATAAGTGATAAATATGTACACATTTTTGACATTTATTGACCTAAAACACAAATATTAAAACATTTTTGTTTGACATTCTTCCATTGACACAAAGTTCAACAAGGTAAGCTCATTAGCAACAGTCATAATATTTGGACCGATGCAAAAATTTACATGGAATGCATGAGCGAGTGGGCGACAAAACTACTGGCGTCCAAGATTTATTGCAGACTGTTCTCGTTTGTCTTTGTCATGTAAATGGGCGTTTTTTTACATGCACTTTGATGTATTCTAATGGCATATTGTCATTATTTCCCCCTAAATGCAAACTTTGTTCTGTCTAGTGCTGTGCCACTCACAGACACATTGTTTTAATGCAAATCTGATTACGAAATAACTTTTTTTTTTTTTAAATTCCCAATTCATTCTAATTAAGTTATTTTCATTTCTTGTAATTAAAGGATATATATAGCCTGTAGATCTGAATGTTTCCTTAACCATTAACACTACCATGCCTACTTTTAGTAGTGCTTTTTTTCCTTTTAGTGTATAATTACATGTTGGGGCTGACTGACCAGACACAATAAAGGTATTGATTTAAAACTCCTTGCCTGAATCTCAGCTGCTGTCTGTCTACCTTTTAACATTATGTGATACACATATCAATATATAATGTCCATTTGGGTAGTAGTGTTGTTGGCAGGACAGCTCAAGGGAATATAATCAATTTTGACAAGTACTTCAAGTTATTCCAACTATAACCATAATTTTGCATACTTGAATTCAAAAGAGATCTTTGATCGCAGTATGACATAAATTGTTGGAGACACTGTCTCATAAACCATAAGTATTTAAGTATTATGAATGGGATAGAATCATTTTTACGACAAATTCTTGACAAAAAATGATAAGAAGTGTCAGAATTTTTTATCAGTAATGACAGTATATCATCATATTTCTCAACCCAAAAGACAAAGCAATGAGAATTTTGAGAGACCGCAGGACTGCATAATATGATATATTTACTTTGATTCTCTAAATTTATGATAAAAGCATTTTCTGAAGATTAAATTACTAATATTTAGGTGCAATGAAGTTAAAATGAAAATGAGTGGCATTCTTTTTTTTCGGTTCTTTTCAAAAGATATCAGAAAGGAGTGTGCGATGCCAATTAAATAATACACAATAGAATAGAATCTTTTATTGCATCCGATAAGAAAACTACATTTCTTCATGGGATTTTTTTTTGTAATAAGTATTGGTGCTAAAACAAACTAGTAAATATATAAACTACAGTAATAATAGTTAAATAAGGTTTATAGTACATGTTAATAATTCAAAACTGTGTAAACAGCGCCCTCAAGTACATGTCAAAATTTTGAACCTGTGCCCTTCACAGATGATGGATATCCCCCCCTACTGTGCATACTCTATGAATCAAAGTTTATCCAACACCATTCACATTTCTGTCACAATCTGTCATTGAACTTGACACATGTCCTTCACTTCTATATTTAAAATCCAGGATGTGACAAACAGTTATCCTGTCCTGATTCAACTTTAAGTGACATACATACACAATGGCTATGTCAAAAGGTTAATTTGTAAATGCATCTAAATATTTTCTTGCTGTAAATTTCTATGTGTGCAAACCTTTTAAATGTAATTAGTTTGCCTATTCTATATAAAGCACAGTTTGTTTGTCATGTCTGAAAGAATGTTTGTTGTGCTGCACCTGCTCTACCTTTCAAGTGCTCCTCAGCAAGGAGAATAAAAGTTGAATGCTAAATTAGCACCATACACAGGGAGAAGAATGCTCTTTTCCATATTGAAAACTAAATGTACCTGTACTAACATAGGGTAAGTAAGTAATTATTTAATTACATTTTCTTTAAGTTTTCCATTTCCAGAATTTATAAGAAAATGACAGCATGGATTTCAGATCAAGAATGCTAATGAAAGGGGCATTTTCAACCAATGATATGATATTTTTATATCTTCATATTTAATAATTTGATAGATATTAATAATGAAGTGCAAATGAGGACCGGGAAATTAATGACATAGGACACTCTAAATTTTGACAAACTATCCTGTACAGACAATAATTATGTAGTTAGTTTCCTGCTACAATTATCAGACACTGCCAAATGAATTCACCATTACAAATACAGAATGAATGACACATGATGTACTGTACATGATGATGAATCCAATGGGTAGAATTTAAAATGCACTTTTGTACACAGATCAGTTATTATAGTTTGGTATGTTGAGAAGAAAGAACATTCACTATTTTTCTTCTTTGATAATTTCTCTAATATTCATGAATTTGTAATGGTTATTTTGCAATATGTTCGTTTTAACTTGCATAACTGTACATGCAAATTACAAATTGGATGAGATTGACCTTTTGACCTTTAAAGGAATACATGACATGTACCATGGATGTTTTCGAACATGTCTGTAACGGTCCATATTTTGAGAGAATGAGTACACCTACTGAGTAACTTGCAGAAGTTGATTTCGCACTACACATGATATGTTTTATTTGGTACTCTGCCAGAAATTTCTGGGGTTAAATTCTATAATTCTGACACACAGAACAACCACAGCATGGTTATTAGCTAACAAATTACTCCAGAAGAGCCTTGAAGCTGGATATCTACCCATAAGGTTAACAGATGCTATATTGAAAGCTATGTTTAACTGCCAGTAATCAGTGAACTGAATACTGTGACTATGCCAGCACCAAGTTACCAGTAACTTTACATAAATATTCATTCATTTAAGCGTACTAAAACTTGATATTTAGATAATGGAGAAATTCTTCAAGATCAAATTCAAGGTTAAGTCCCACAAGGAATTGAGAGTCAACCCTGAGTAAACATGAGACTGTGTGCTTAGTTAGCGTGACTGGACAACAGGGATCAGTATTAGCAAATGATGGAATGAGATCAATCTGAAAGGCTGTTGGTGAATGGTTAATGAACCAACAGTTCTACCATGAATGTCACTGAACAGCGGGCTATCAGAGTGAAATCTTTCAACTACGTAATCCACTACATGCATATTGTGTAGGGCCTAAACATGAGCTGATAATCACAAATAAACTGCTCCACTACAATGTACTTCAGTGTTATACCATTCTATTTGAAGGTGAGAATTTGGACTAGAAATCTCTGCCCTGTCCTTACGTTTATGCTCTGCCCTTGACTGAAATCTTGAACTGTGATAGGAACAGGAAATTTAGAAATTTAGTAACATTATGATTATGGTCAAGGCTGGTCTGATATATCACTAATAGACAGTAAGCAATGCATAAAACTGTCCAAAACCAATAAAGCCAGGAGACAGATGCAGCCCCCAAACAGTAAATCAAATTCCATCTTTAACCTCTTAGTTTTAACGGTCGGTATAATAAGTTTTAACACAGCAATTTCCTGCAAATTTCTGAACAAAATTTATGCGTTCACATAACTTTTTGGTGAGAGTTTCAATTTCGTCTTAAAACATAAATGATAAGTTTGTATTCACAAAACTGGTGAAATTGTGCAAGTTCTCTCATCTTTCCATATGCTAAATGTTTGGTAGGATAGCTGTTTACTATACTCTGTCATATTGGTGAATGTATACACATCATGCACAGGTAATCGGATCCTACAGCAACTTTAACTTCATTATACTTTGAAATTCAGCCATATCAGCAGGCTGAAAGAAACACCCGTCTCCTTGACTCACAGACTATTACCACGATGTTGAGTGAACCATAATAATGCAGTGGAGTCTCTAGTTATAAGTTACAGTCGGAATCCATTGGTATGATTGGGTTAAAATGAGAGAACACCCAAAGAGATTGATTGTGCTAAGGTGAACTCAGTTTGCTGATTACTTTGTGATTGTCAGAATCCTACCAAATGCAATTGACCACATGATATATATGCTGGCATATGACTAGGACATACATATAGTACATATTCATTCCTCTTGGTAATTTGCTCAAGTCTGAAGTCTATTTGCTGGACAACTAATACCCTCTGTGGGATCATAAAATGCAGTTATAAAACTCAAGTTGACCTAGTTTGAACTACAATGTTAAAGATACAATTTATCATTATATGACTATAAACCAGACAGAAAGGGCAAAATTTTACCCAACTACACTGTCACATTCTTTTATTTTGCAGTTTTTTCCGTCTTTCTGCTGACAGCACTAAAGCTGACCTCATTCCAACTATTGTTCAAGAGACCAGACAGAAAGGGTACAGTTGTACCCAAACGATACTTTCAGCTTCTTTTTCTTCTATTTTGCTGTCTTTTCCTGTTCCTACTCTCCCTATGGCTATGGACAGATACAAATCATATTCCTGTCCAAACACATTGAATGGACACCGTATTTTATTGTTTTAATCTAACATTGTTCTATGTACAAATCCCATTTTCAATCTGATTATCATGCCCCAACATGCACAGATCTTGTTTATACTGGATCAGAGGTGAAATCATTCCAATAAACACCAATTTCCCAGCGACTGTGTCTGCAGATTTACCAAAGATAGATGAAACTTACTTTCTGTACAATATGACATAAACCAACACAAGTGGATAGTTTCAAATGACAATATCATTACTCACATCAGTAACTGGTCTGACTTGAAGTAACCCTTCTATTTCAAATCTATCATTATAAACACAAAGCTGGACACAGTGACTAATCAAACTACAAACATAGGTTTGCAATTGATGGTACAGTTTGTCATGTAATGACTTCTGTATATCCTTAGGCTAAATCAGTATTATTCATGAAACAATTGAAATGATAATGAAGTTATTATGAGGGTAAGAAATACAGAGGTTTGTGTAACACATGTCAACAAAGGCATGCTAGTTCTTTACATAGAAGTGTATTATTAACATGATATGCCCCCAGAAATTACAGTGTATTTGTGGTACTTGTGTGTACACAGAGCTTTACTCATTGTTCACTCCCCATGCACAATAGCATGATGAACTGCCTGCTTTACTATAGGTTTGACAGAGGCCAATAGAAACGACTTAGAAAAAGAAGCCATCCATTTCAAACATACCTGAGTGTACTGACGTCAATGTTGGTTGGGAATATGCCAGGAAATGTAAACACTATCATTGTTTATAGGTATTAATGTGAACATCCAACCAACCACACCTAAAAATGACTCTCAATTCATTTTTTTACTGATTAATAATGAGAATATATCTCACGAGCATTGCAACAACAAAAACTTACGTTTCATCGTTGAAAGCTAATCCAAAGTACTCTTTTTCTTTCAAATTGAAGTGTGATGTAACCAGATCCAGCAAGTCTCCTGCTATTAGCTTGGGCTGTAGATACAAAAGGAGATTAATTTCATCTTAGAATCAATAGACATGAACATATTAAAAAGAATATATTGTTACAGCAATCAATTTCCTGAATATTCTTATGAATAATACAGTGCTATTCCTGCAATACATTTATTGGGCTGTGACAAAATAACCTGGCAGAACAAATTTATATATTTTGTTTTGCTTTCCTTTAAAATATACAGTCAAATTAAGGCTGTTGTTGTGGTTGATAAAGAATGCTTTATTCTGTAATGACTTAGAGGTAGGATTGGTGACATTCTTTTGTAGGGTACATGCATGACATTTCTTACTCATTGCTTGAGGCACAACAGTGTTACTGTCATGCTACTGTCACAGAAAGTCGCTTTGTATTATTGGGTTTAGTCAGCATCACAAGCGAAAGGTAAAAATTATGATCTTAATGTCTTCTAAGGGTGCAACCTTCTCAGGATTTATTACCTTGTCGTGGATATTTGTGACTTGTCAGGCAATAATCTATTTCCCTTTAACATCCCCCTGGGGCATACACACCTACTTTATTGCAGTAGTTAGCCCTTGGTTTTGTCAAATACGACAAGGGGCAAATGATATGCCCTTCTATAGCCTTGGCATGTTTACTACTCTGTTGTACATCTACATTCCTGTTCAACAGAACTGACACTTTCAAGATATCACTCGTCAGGTTGTTGAGTGCTACCTTTTAGTGGCTGCAAGTCAAAAACAAAGCTCTCGGGGATGACTTTATTAAAAGAATACAGACAAGCAGGCAAGCATTGTCCATCACATATGGACTATTACTAATTCATACCACAGTAAAACTAAAAGATGAAGACACAACACAGACTGCTGCCAATTCACACAAATGAAAACACACAATTCCTATTCATTTGCAAGTTACTTGTCATCTCTGAGACTATCCACCAGGGAATATAATACATGTACTGAACACTGCTCATTAGTGCAGATTCCAATAATTACGCCATCTGAGTGGATATTATAACCAGTGGAATGTAGGAAACATGTATTTCTCCCTCAAAATAAGAACTTTACATAAAGCCGATTCTAATTAGCAACTAACTGTGGATGACATGCCCTTATACATTCCATTTCAAGTATGTACCAACTACCATCTCTCCAACTGAGCAATGCAGTCCATTTTCAACTTTGTCAAACATATGATATTTGTGTTAAGTGTGTTTGGGTCATATTAGAGAAATGCCAAATCATTTTTTTCATTCTTGTGAAAAATATTTCATAATTTGCAGCCAAAACATGCCTTGTACACATACAGATTTGACCAGCAATGTTAACACATACCATATTGTATGAATTTCTATTTTGGTATGATATCAAAATTCAGTACATGTACATGTTATGATTTACCTAATAATATTACCAACATGTAATTTCATGTGACAACTTACCTGGACCAGGAACTCCAGACGTCTGTCGTCCAGGAGAACTACCTGAGTCCGTCGCCCTTCATTCATCTGAAATAAAATATGAAATTGAATTAATCATTTCATTTTTACAAAAGTAGCTCAAAGGAGCTGTGTCGTACGTGGTATCAATGACATATACATAATTGATTCAAACTATGCTGATGCCATAGAAACCACTGTATGCGACAGTATGGACAATTTACCATTGTATTTCTCAACACATTGGAATAAAATGTTATTCTCTTACCATCTGTGCACCTGCTTTCATTCCTGGTGATGTTTATGGACTGGCATCACACAGGCTAGGTCTAATCTATGCTTTTACTGTCAGTGAAATAACTACTATACTGCCCTTTTTTTTATAATGCTTGATTTATGATGTACACAGGACTTTGAAACAGGAAATAACGTATTCATTTATGTGCATTTTTTTCTGATTTTGGTAACAATTCAGAGGAAGGATATACATTTAATTTATCTGTCACTGTGTACACCAGATACAATAATTGGCCATCCACCTTACCTACCATTATGTTAAAAATTATTACAAGTTGTCAATCAAACCATCTTTGCTAATGGTATTAACTAGATACAGTGATTGACAGAGCAAAGCAAAATAACCTACCCAGCCTGTGACATATAACATAACTCATGGTGTCAGGTGGTCTGGATACTGCTGAACAGTGACAGACAGCTGACATTTTATAACATCATGTTTTGTTTGTTTTTAAAACGATTGTTTTTTCAGTATGATAAAAAGAAGGAAATTCATTAGTGTTTCCAGTACTATGAAACAGCCTTGAGTTCAACAGCTGTTCAGTAATATCCTTCACAATGATATATCTATGGATTAACTAGTAACATGGTCACCTTCTAGCATAAATACATCAACATTTTTATTTGTACAGTTTACTTTGTAAAAATCTAAATACGCTTTCCAAGACGGCTGAAAATGGACAGCAAAATATAGTTCAAACATTTGATACCAGTGCAATAACGATTAGCTGCACCTACAAATTCCATTGTTCATCAGGTCTTGTACAGTTTTCTTTTCCCATTGTTGTCAATATTGGTATTCAAAATGGATAACAATAGCATCGGTCAATGAACAGGAAATGGTGGTAAAGTTCACACAAACCACAAAAATTTCACCTGTATCATTCATCCGGGTTAATTACCTCTGTGAATTCTAATATTTTCCACATTTTTTGTTTTTACACATAGAAGTACTAGATGTGGAACTACTAGAAAACATGTAATTGACTGCCATTTTCATACAGAAGTGGATACTATATTATGAGTTTGATAGACAAAAAAGATAACAATTCTGTAGTCATTTCAAAAATGTGGAAAGTGAGATATTTTAACATTGCCAAAGGTGAGGTAATACATTTCTCCTCACAAATAAGAAGTAAATATAAAACACAGATCTTACTATTTCCTTTTTGCTATCATTAGATGTCAGGCCAACAAATGCACCGACAGCTAGACAGCAATGCAGTTCTGACACTGTTCAGTTCTGATAAGGTTTGCCACTTCAATGCCCTATGTTTATCCAATGTATTATTCTTAGGTAGCAGTCAGGATATTAATGTCCTGTTCCATTCACTTCCTGTACTATATAACCTACTGTACTGGAAACTCCTACCTTATAAATCTTTGACCGACGGAAACTGCTAACTCTTGACAACATGTTGAGACGTTTTCAAATTGTCACCTAAATTCTGAAGTGATCTGTTTTCACACAGATTCAATGATATTACTAAATTTAGCTGCTCATACTAGGTCAAAGTGAAGAAGTCTATCTGTCAACAAACCTATTTATCAGACAAATATCAAGTCAGAGGTAAATCAAAGTAGTTTATCAGATATACCATATCAATAGATTTGGAGTCTGTTACTAATCAATGAATAGAAATAGTATTGGATTATTGTACTTGAAACAATTCTTATTATTTTACATCACCCTGGAAAATCTTTCAAAAATGCACTGACATTTACAAACAATGTAAGAACAGACAAAATCAGACGTAAAGTACACAGACAAAACAAAACCTGAAGGATAACATAATCAGTTTATGTAAACTGAAAACAAATAAAAATTTCAATCTGATTTTGAAAGCATAAGTTGATTATACCAGAATTACTATACACAAAAGAAATTGTGATTTTATATATAATTTATCTCTGGCTTTCAAAAAAAAAAAAATACAAATTTCGAAATACAGTATGTGAACTACAAAATGTGAATGGGTGCCATCATATTTTCGTTTGTCTTCTGTCTTAACTGATCTAATTAATTATAATGGCTATAAATAACATGTGGGTAGGTCAATCATCAATGTTTACAAATACTCGTCACAGAAAAGGAACAATACCACAAGTACAATAGACCTTTCTTTTAACGCAATTACGAATTCGTTGACAAACAGAACAAAGGGCAGGGAAGTGGGCTTGTAAAGTACAACGAATTTACCTTCAAAAATTCAGCTCAGACGCCATCCTAAAATATGTGTATTTGATAGCTCTATGATAGATGACTGTAAATCCGCTGTACACGTAAATTTGACAGAATTCTTCCACCGACAACTGTCATTTCGTTTTCGTACACATTGGCTTTGCATATATTAAACCCTTTTCGTTCCTTGCGTTGGAATTGTTCGTATTTTCCCCGTTCAAGTTTGGACAAACCATTTACTTTTTGGAGACGCAATTCGGAAAATTGTTAAAGTGTGTATGACACACGACATCACGAGACAGATTACATGCCAATATAGTGAATCAAATATGAAATGAGCCGGTTATCAGTGTACGTTACGTTTACAATAATATACACTCAAGGAGTCCAATGTACATTACAGTCTTTGTTTTTTTCCAAGTTGACCTGGGTTTTACGCTAAAATACCGACCAGACTGCCCACCATTTCGATAGATTTGTTTGTTTTTCCACGTAGACCTAAAACTGTAATTACCGTGTATAGTATATATATCAATCAATTACGCCGAACGGCGTAGTATTTCCCTGACCTCCACAACGTTCTGACTGATTGCTTCACACATTTTTACAACCCTGACAAAAACACACAAATCATATCGTGTTGTTAACAACTTTGAACGCTACAACAGTACAGATTGTACGATCTTACAAATCATTAATATACCTACCGTATTAATGAACTAGTTATACACACTAAGAAGCGCCTACATCGAGGTTTTCGTTGGCGTTTTTTCATCATTTTTCCAACCGACAACTGTCCCTTCGCTCCGCCATGATGTGATTATATTTATGTTAATGTATCGTACAACTCCCCGGAAATAGTCGACCTCGTCCGAACGTCTCCGAAGAAAATAGTCACGTGAGACGCAAAAGTGAAAGGGATATCTTATTGATGTAACTTCCACTCTTGAAGGTATATATATATATATATATATATATATATTAAACTTTCGTGTGCTAAGACTGTTTTCTCACACAGCTATCATTAAACAGAGATGAATTGAAAACTACACTGATGCTTTTTTACAATGTAAACAGCCAGCCATGTGAGCATCATTGGACAAGTGGTCTAATTTACTTCCTTTCAAAGTATGAGTCATACATGCAAATTTTGTGTTATTTTTCTCAAACTGTGATTACCGGGTAATAGAAATGCGAAAACAAAGAGTCCCTTCAGTCGTATTTCCTCTGTTTTTGTTTATTTTTCCCCATGTATTAAATGAAAGTAGGACTCCCTGAAGTGAAATTCCAGTAGCCCGATTTTAATAGCAGTTTCATTGCATGTTCTCTGGATGAGAAATATCAACTTTACCATATGTGATATGTCAATCTTTCTATATGCAAGACAGTACTTGATGTATTTCATGTATTTAGAATTGTGGACTATCAAAAGATTGATTTTAGACACAAATATATGAGAAAGCACAGTAATCAAGATTGATAAACCATATTGCATTATTCATAATCAAGCTGACAATTGGACATGAATATGTATGCCACCTTGACAGACTTGTCAATATTTACTGTTTTGAAGTGTTTTGGTGTGAGAAGCTGAGAACTAGTCTAGAGGTTGTACATCTCTTCTCACGTCTATGGGGTGTCAGAAACTAAGGATAGCCTCTCATTTATAGTAGACTATATACAGACACAGCTTACATGTTAATGTACTTACTACATTGTACTACTGAAGTGTTGATTTACATATGCCACATGAACAATGCTTTTGATTGGCTGTTAGAGATGTGTGGTGCTCATGACAGACCAGAGACAGGCATGCTAATTACAAAGAGTCTAACTAAAGCCAGGCAACCAAGCAACCACCATCAACCATTCACCCAACCACCCACCCACCAATAAATCAATGTCAATCAATGTCAATCAATCGATCGATCAACCAATCAATCAACCAAAATGCAATCAATCAATCAATCAATCAATCAATCAAAACAAAATTCTATTTTAAAGTCTCAAAAGTGTTTAATTGATCTCATTATACATTGCTATTATATTCAGATAGTTAAAATTCCTATATCACAAACTAAAGTAAAAGATGACATGAAATACTTGTACTTTCAAATTGCTATTATTTGTCAACAGTTATACACTCCCTGAAGAAAACCTTTGGTATGACAACTTGGTCAGGTTATTACAGCAGTTATTTCTTTTAAGAGTATAAAAATCTCCCATTTTTCTTCCTCCTCGTTGTTGTTGTATGCACTTCTCGACTGTGAAGTGCCTTTTTTCTCAATGCCCAAAGTATAGGCAGTCATTTGACTTCATGTAGTACACTTAGTAGTTATACCCAGACACCAGAAGGGCAATTATCAGGGTACAGATACACAGACTGGAGTGTAATCTACCATGTATATTTTTTTACAAATCAACATGTTTACCAAGGCAAAAGTTGACCTTCTTTTATCAATAGCCATTCATCTTGTTCAAGTTAGACCTCAAAGAGGTAATTCAAAGCTATAATCTTACCAAAGGACATTTTTGTTAATCTGCATTAGCTCCAGACAACAAGCAAGTACAATAAAGTCTGCTGTTTGAGGTATCAGAAATGTAAGCAGCACTGCTAGCTTGCTGGCTTGTACATGATAAATGTCAGGGTCAAGATATTCCCTGGGCTAAACTAATAGTATGAAGAAAGATATACAAAGATATGACCTGCAGATACCAAACTGTTATAATATAGAGATACAGACATTACATCCAAAAAAGCTGATTTTAACTTCAAAAGTTCAAAATTATATATATATATTAAAGGCACCCATAGATAATATCTCCCAAGTCATAATAATATTCTGGCTATAATGCAATATAATCAAATATAACTCAACACAAGTTCAAAAGATTGTCAATAATATGGGCCTATATAATATATAAACTTAATGCTTAGAAAACACAAAGGGATCTGTTGAATAAAAGTGACAAGAACAATGTGACTACAATTTGAGGAAACCATATGAACTTGTAAAACAAAATAATTTCAAACAATTCTATGGAGTTATAAATTGAGCAAAACTGCATTTTTAAGCTAGTTAAAACTGCTTTACAAATACTAGCAGCATTTGAACACTTCACTGTGTCACTGTAGTGTATGTGTGTGTGTGTGCATGTATGTATGTATGTATGTATGTATGTATGTATGTATGTATGTATGTATGTATGTATGTATGTATGTATGTATGTATGTGTGTGTATGTGTGTATGTATGTATGTATGTATGTATGTATGTGTGTATGTATGTGTGTATGTATGTATGTATGTATGTATGTATGTGTGTGTGTGTATGTGTGTATGTATGTATGTATGTATGTGTGTGTGTGTGTGTGTGTGTGTGTGTGCATGCATGCATTCATGTGCATCTGTATACATCATGTCTGCATGCATGCAGGCAAGTGTTTGTGTATTGTATGTACATACATGTCATGTATGTGTACATGTGTGTGTGTGTGTGTGTGTGTGCGTGCGTGTGTGTGTGCTTGCGTGTGTGTGTGTGTGTGTGTGCGTGTGCGTGTGTGTGTGGTTGTGGTGTGTGTGGTTGTGGTGTGTGTTAATACTTGACCACAATAACATCCCGTATACAAGTAGTATATGAAACAGACAACATACTATGCAATTCATGAAAAGAACCTCTTACATTCACTGTACATGGAAAGACAATGGCAATCTTACTTTGGAAGCATTGTTTTATGGAAGTCTTCACTCAACCTTACATAATAATCATCACATCTATCATTTTTACATATATTTACCCACAGCTCCAACAGGAATCTAAAGCCTTCAAGTTTGAAAAGTTCAAAGCTGGGCATCAATATTTTGCTACTGTGCAATGAAGTATAAGCTTAGTATCAGTGTTACAAACAAGTCAAGCAATTAAAACAAATATTGTAATAGTGATTAAAAAAAACTTGATAAATGACAACAAGAATCTACAAGCTGCTCCTACTGTTACATATTAAAAATAACTGGCACTAATAATTATTACCTTGTTGGTAAAAGCATTGTCTACAGTACAGTATTAAATTACCTGGTGATATTACAGTAACATTTTTGCAACTATACCATGATCACATTAGACTCTTGCGTCCTAAGTTTACCTACTAAACTGTTTTGAGATATTTTATTAAAACAGGCAATGAGGCAAAACAACATGGATCATCAACATGGTCATCAAATCAAAAATTCACTTGACATACAGTAGTAAATTTTCCTTGGGTAAGTATTTTATTGTGGTTATTAACATTAAAATAAAGAAATTACAACTTATGCACTGCCTTGTAGAGGGATAATGGGAATTAGCAATTGTAGATATATTCCATTTTGGGCGCCCACCTATATTGCTGTATACAACAGTATGACAGTGACACACGACTCTCCATGTCTTACAAATTTTATGAATCATAGAAAAAAAGTCTGTTTGGAAAACTATAGTATAGCACTATGCATGCACTGAACCTCAAGAGAGGTGACTTGATACCATGTGTAACATCTAATCTGATTGAAATCTGATGTAGTTTTAACACGACACGATTTCTTTTTGGCTGTTATGTTTACTGTTGTTTGTTCTTTTGTGAGTGCTTTTTACATACATCTGACACAATACCATAGGTTTTCCCAGGCCACATGCGAGCACCAAGTGAATTCACTCAATGGATGAGAACGTGTAATGTGCCGAAACATACGGGTAAAGTACTTCAGTGTGATGTGTTCAAAATGAGCACAGAGTGCAGACAACAATGTTATTGTTATTGTTTGGTGGTTCTCTTTCTTTCAACTTTGAATATTGAGTGTTATATTGTAAGACGAATTCTGGTTGGCTACTCGTAAGTATGAGATTGGGTTCGGGAAAACATATGGTATTGTGTCAGATGTATGTAATGGGCGCTCACAAAAGAACAAACGACAATAAACATAACAGCCAAAAAGAAATCATGTCGTGTACACTACACCGGATTTTAATCAGATTGGTGTAACATCTCGACTAGGAAAACTATGACTGGCCTCATTGGGTTAGGCCTATCTCTTGATGAAATAGCTACTCAAAACAAGTCATATGTAAAAGATGGAGTATACTTTTACCAATAGACTAGGCTTAGCTGCCTCTTGACAACGAATTAACCAAACAGCATTGTGAAAGATAGCACGATCCATTTCTGTAATTAGACTGGTCTACCATTTGATGCAAAGTATGAAATACCATATGTGTAAGATGCAGTACATTTCTGTAATTTTGAAAGTCTTACTAGAGCTACCAAATGTGTGTGTTCCAAATATGTGAATAACAAAAATATAAATTTGACGTTAGTATCCTAAATTCTCACAGGGTCATGACAAGATGTATGTACCTGTAAACGTCTGGAAACTGTCTTCTATTTTGTTATGTGCAAACTAAATAACTAACAAATCACATGATATGAATTTTGCATTTTTTTTAAAAGCATAATAATTCTATTTGCTAGGTAACACTAACTCTAATCAAATTTTCCCTCCGACTTCAAAAAGCCGTTAAATGATGCTGTTCATTATTTCTTCGTGTTCTCTTGGAATTTCTTGAGAAAGTGACTTATTTTTGGAATGATATTTATATTTTGTAAATTATTTTGTTCCTTTAAAATCTAAAAGGAGAGTACTATTCCTCAATTTGTCTGGAGAGAACACTAAGTTGTGATTATCAAGGAGCAATTGAACAACTTTTATATTTTTTTAGTTTCTGCTTTGGACACATCATCACATTATGTACACCTAATACAGACACATACACTCTTGTGTGAAGAAAATTGGCATCATTTTGTAAACTGTAGCTCCCTGATCATTGTAACTGATTTGGAAACCATTTCACATTCCACACGGTTGGGATTACATGATACATTTGGTTTTACAACAGGTTATTTTGGAAGGGAAGGAGTGTCATTTGATCATGAATGAATCACTAAATATACATACAGACACATATTGACAAACGATAAATCTATCATTTACACAATATTGATTCTCATTCATTTCTTGTCATCCTCATTTGTGACTTGTACAGTTTTTTGTCCAAACAAATCTATTTGAGGATAGGTCAATATGTCATCCCAAACCAGCCATGCAACCATTCGCAAGCACCCAGGTTACCTGCCATTGAAACGGTTGAGGGCAGCAGTCTGTTTCAAGTTATGATGCTGTCGTAAGAGCGCCCCCATGTGTTGAACATCGGAACAGTACAGCTGAGAACTAATCATGTGCTGTGTTGACAATTAGATAATACTAGTACATGTACATACTTTAATATAAACATACAAGTTTGGTTGAAAAAAAATGACTGAGTGAAATAAGAACCCATAATATGTCATGGAAACGACATCATAATACTCCAGTAATCATATCTTCCACTGTAAATTTTACCAAAATAAAAAAAAAAGTTGTTTTTATAACTTGAAATTAACATAATATTATGCAAGGTGAACAATACACATTGATGCCACAGGTTTGGTTTTGACAAATACTGACAAATACATCACAGCTGAGGTCACGATGCACCATTATCTTGTACATCAGAATCTGCTCGGTGACGAAGTTTCACTTTCATAAATTCTGGTTTATCACCATCCTCCGGAATGGAAGTCTCTTGTTTCTTTTTGTCTTCCTCCTGTCAAAATCCAAACGGATGAATGAAAGATGAACTACAGACTTGCAATTACAAAGAGAAAAGTAAGCAAAAATTGGGTGGAACACTTGGAGCACTGATTTTGGGATAATTGTTACCATGGTCACAGTGCCCATGCCATTTGCTGGTGAGTCATAGACCAGGTCACAGACATACATTGTGGAATGGCCTTGTCTGGTTAACAGTGATAGTACAGGAACTATACAATACACTCTTAGTCTAGACACATGGATTTACATCATAAAAGATTCCTGTAGTTACAATTAGAGATAGATGTTGCGCACACACATAAGAACATATGGAGCATCTTGCAGCTAAAATGGTACCGCAGTTGTATATCTACTCCAGTGTTACAAACAATTATTGACATTTTTCAAATGCACGACAGTTTGTAGAGCTTTAGTACTGGAAATATAAACTAAACTGTACCTTGACTGGATATTCTGCTTGATTGAACAGTACATATACACAGTCACTACAAGTATTTACCTCTTTAAGTTTCTCTTGTTGTTTCATTAACTTTATGTCCAAGCTGGTCCTATTCTTTTTCTTGGCTTCTTCTATTTCTCTCATTTTCTGTGTGTTTCTTCTAGCTTCAAATGCTTTTTTCAATTCTGGTTTGTCAAAAACTTCCCTGTAAAAGAGAAGAGGCTTGTTACAATTAAATCCCACAATAACTTTTTCTTCAATAACTGATGAATTAGCAGTGTGTAGGAGGAATTGACCTCTTTCTGTTTGATTGACAAATGGCTAATGTGTGGTATGATGATCCCAGCAGGAAAGTTACAATGTAAAAGGACACAAGCCGAGTTTATGCACAGACAAGTATTAAGTATTTACTTGTCTGTGGTTTTACATGTGTGTCTTTGGGATGTAATATACCTGTTTGCAAAATATCTTAGATTTTCTTTTTACAATAATAATTCTACAGTTTTTAAATTAATTTTTCATCTACATAAATGAATGAATGAACATAGATCTAAGATGTTAATATAGCAAGTCACTTGTCTTTATGCTGCTTGCCAGTTTGATATTTAGTTGTAATTCTCAACGATGAAATATCAAAAATGTGAATCATAAAATCAGATTATGTATGCTTAATGTATCAGAGCTCCAATTTCTAATATACTATCTTATCCCTTTCCTATTTCTAATTATCTACTTCCTGTGCAGAGCTTGTAAATTTTACAATGCAAACACAATGCAATCTATAGATGTCATATTCACCCTTTATCTCCCCTATTTTTCATTTTGAAATATGTAGTCCTTAGCAAACAATGTGCATGTGTTAGAGATGTCACTTTAAATACAGTATCTTTCTCCTTCCCCATTTTTCATTTTCAATTCCCTGTGTAGTTCTTTATAAACTTTATTATGCACACATACAATTCATCACAGATGTCACTTTAAATATGCTACCTTTTCCCTTCCCTACTTTTCATTCTCAATTCCCTGTGTAGTTCTTGATGTGTTTTAGATGATAATACTGGATTTGGGAGGGGTTTCGGTTTCCGTAGTTCAAAATCCTCTGGCTCTTCTGTTGGAGATACTGACTCATCTGTGCTATGCATATGATCTGAGGATAAAAAAAAACGAGAAGTGAAAGGGCCGAGATAAAATACCATGATGATGATGACGACAGGAGGAAGCATCAAAGCAATCTTCAATGTAAAACTGAATTAAAGAGGAACTGATCATCAAAAGACAGACACTTTCTAAAGAAAAGTGTGTCAAGACTTGTTATGCAGAGAACAAACAAGCACTATTTGTACTAAGCAGGAGCTAAAATAGGATGCTCATGAATACAAAACATAGTACAATTCATATCGAATATTGGATGAGATCATTGCTTAATACTTGTGTCTACATCTATTGTATACATTTCAAAACTATCATGCTGGTACATATGAATACAGGATATTGACTTCAACTGATTGATATTCACAACACATATTACCTTACACACTGTGTATTATAAATGTATAGAGAAAGGAAACTGTAAGACTCAAAATCCTGGGGATAAGACTACAGGATGTGCAAGGTATTGAACTAACATTTGTACAAAATAAATCTTGCATTTCAGACACATACAGGTGACAAGGCATATCAACTTTCATAGGCTCGAGTACATATACTCCTACACAGAGTCAAAATGAATATTGAATGATGCAGGTACTGTGTCCACTAAAAGTGTTCATCAAATAGACATCTGTTTCTTAAATAATATCAATTACTGATTTTTCTTTGTCATATGATTTTTAAAACTGACATTATGTTTTTTTGTGGATGACGTATATAGTAGAATAATTACTCAACAGTGTACATGTACTGTCATAAAATTGTGTTGGATACATTCATTGGTTCCTAAAAGGGGTACAGTCTGTAATCTT
Organism: Glandiceps talaboti; assembly: GCF_964340395.1. NCBI lineage: Eukaryota > Metazoa > Hemichordata > Enteropneusta > Spengelidae > Glandiceps > Glandiceps talaboti. Next base: position 6,512,631 of record NC_135549.1, on the reverse strand, counting down.
ATGAGTTTTTGGCCATTCCATTTATTTAGTTTCAAATAAAAGTGAAATATTCCTACAAGTATTGAAACACGTTGAAGCATGTCTAGGAAATGTACAGCTCTTGTCAGGAAATTGAATAAACTGTAGTATAAAAACGGCATCATGACATAAATACCCTTTTTTTTAAAGTCTCAATTACCAACCACACCTATCTGTGCATATTTGGCCACAAATCACACCCTGCTGACTAGGAATTCAGTGATTCTCATTGTCACAAACCAGACCTTATTTATTCTGTGACACATCGAAAAATGAAAGACAGTAACAGAGGCTGTGATTTATAATGATGTTGATTCTTAACACAGATAGGTTTGTATTATTTGACATCAGTGCATTTTGTAGATTTACATCTGCAGAAAAACATAACCCCAGTTACAGACTGTACTACTTGAACAAGTCAGTATCCTTGGATTACTAGGATCATTTTGACAAATACAGTACTTGAGTGACTCACAGATAGAAGTCAAAAGAAGAATTTTGTATAACTAACAATCTTTTAAAACTAATGTACCATGATTCTGACAATTCATCCAGAGAAATTATTCAAAAATGTAAACAGAAATTAGAGATATTATTCAAACAAAGCAAAGACTAAGTATTGCCTGTGTATGTCAACAACACTAAAGTACATAGCTATATTATAACATTGGGGTACTAGAAAGGGAAGTGAAACTTAAATACAATGAAAGAAGAAAATACTTGATAGAACCAAATCCTAAAACAAAAGAACAAAACCGTTCACCAAAGAGTATATTAATTCAGATTTTTAAAAAGACCAATTCTTTTGAACAGAACTGTAAGAAATTGAGAGAAAGAGAGAATTAAAGTGAACAGAAATGACTAATTAACTTGTTCACCACAGAACTCACTGTGGGACGTTACTGTGAACTTTACCTCTATCAGGGTTATTTGAAGGGAGGTGGGAGACATTGGATTTTGGGGTGTCAAGAGTTCAAATTTGGTGTGTCCTGGGAAGAGTGTAATTGGGAAAGGAAAACACACATGTTGTTATGTGCTAAGGATTGTGAGGTGTTATGTGAAGGAGAAATTGTGAGGGCTGAAGCAGACAACACAAATGAATCATTACAATTTAGCTTTTACTTTCACAGCAATGTAAATGCTTTAAATTGAAAATTATAAAACTATTTCATAACAGAAGGAAAACTGAAAATATTACACAACATACAGATCATTGAAAAAGCAGAATCTTTTGTGTTTTTGTGTGAAAATGATGTTAATGAGGAGTGTAGGCATTCCCTGGTCAGACTTACACTTGTGATGAAATGGAGTCATATCGTTGCAAAATTCATCTAGTGGGTAATCTGGTGTTGGCGGAGCATCCTCAGGGGGTGGAACTATAGATATGAAATGAAAATGCCATACAAATAGTAACATATTAGCAATGGTTGCAACATAAAGCAATAGCTCATTATGTATATAGCCTTTTCAATGCCAAGATACATTATAATTGGATTGTTAATATCTGAGGCTGTCACAGTATTATACTCCTTAAGCAGATATGACTGCAATACACATGTTTAGTCAGAAAATAGAAGTTAATTTCTAGACAGCAAAATACATCCATGTTGGCTCTTCCTTCATTCATTTCAAGGAAGTGTCATCAATGATGCATCTAACAATCTGTCAAATAAACAGGTGAAATTTTCAGACCATAATTTGATATATAACAAATACTGGAAATGAAAAGGTTTAATACAAGTTAGTAATTTGCCCAATGGTCCTGTTACTTGCAAATTAGCTACGTAAGTACTGCATGTATATTTAAGCTGCATTGCAACACAGTACAAGACTATCGCAGAATGCCATTCATTCAAATGACTTTTCCTTTCCAAATTACTGACATCACTCATGAGTCAGTCAGCTGAATTGATGTATCAATATCTCAAGTGGACATAATTGAAGATAACTGATGAAGACGTGATGCCGATAAATGTGTGTATTTTAAGAACAGCATGTATATGTTCACTGTATCAGCACTCCATGGTTGAGTGAGTCACATCATCTTGAGTAGGGTAGATTGGCAATGAGGCTGCTAAATGGGGACTAGAGAAGCAGTGAGAATCAGGTGCAACTACTAGTAAACAAATATAATGTTGAAATTCTCAAATATTACATTTCTTTGTCTTCCATTCAGAGAACCATGATTTATTACCTGCTGTGGAAAGAATTGTTGGTTTGTATGCAGCAGTTAGGTGAAATGTTTGGCTGTCACTTTATAAAATACAATTCCAATTTTACAAAAATATAAAACAAATATCTCAAAGTTATTTTCCTCTAATTTTCCAGACATTAAACCACACAGAGAGCAAATATAAGCCAATAGCCCTATCCCCACATGGAATTTGGAATTGGTTCAGAAATGAATCAAAGTCAGTTTGAACTGATTGAAGAGGTTCGAAACCAACCCTTTAGGTGATTTCGAACTGATTCAAAGTAAATCGGTTCCAAACCAATCCAAAGGCAACAGTGAATCGATTCAAATCCATTGCTCAGTATTTTCATGGGGATAGAAACTAGTTTTGAATCGATTCAGGTGGAGACAGGGCTACTAGTGTATCTAATAGTAGTAGCACTTCAGAATTCAGTCACAGTACATCTTGATGGCAGAAGTGGAATCAGAGAGATAAAAGTTAATGCATATTCATCCTATCTACATTTCCCATTGGGAACTACTTCATTCTTTTTACTATGTGAAAGTCTGCATATGTAGTAAATCCCATGAGATTAGTAGAATATTTTACACCATTAAAATCAATGTAAATACTCTTTAATCTAAGCATAGCAATAATTGCTTTTGGTGCTGTAAAAAATAGCGTTATAATTATTATATAGCTCTAATATGTGTATGCAATACTCTAGCAATAAACAACACTTTTTTAACATGGTGTATTTTGGGGAATATTTTGCCTGAAGGAAATAAGCTGTTCATGAATAGAATCCAACAGCAATTACAAATTAGGGAAATTAGAAATAAATTGCAAGACAGAATTTATTTGTTTGCTAAGCACATACAGTTCTTCTTTCTTGCAGCAATTTTTTAATCAAAATTTCTCTCTAAGTATTAATTGATTGCATTTTGTTTATATATGCATATGTTTATGTCTGCATCAAGCAGTTTGTATTGGAGTGGTTGTTTAATTAGCATTTCACACGCTATGAGGAATCACTCATGGAATGTTAATAATGGAAAATAATAATTATGTACATGAATGTTGAATTTTATGGAGTGCAATGTGATGAATATATAGTTGCCACTACAGTAATAGAAAGGCAGGCCAAGTCAAGAACTAGCTTGCCTGTTTATGAACAATCTGGATTCAGCCAACAAATTGGTGTGTATAAGAGTGTATAATTTATACTTTGATCTGCTTGACCACTTATCAAATCAAATGGACCAAAGCATATATTTACATACACAACCCTCAATACTCATAAACAGGCTAAGAATCAGTGGAGTTAATATTGCATCAAGCTGTTGTCGGGATTATGGAAAGGTTAGTATTCTAGGATTCCTAGAATAAGGAAGATTAGATGCCAGTTAGATATTTTGCTATGGTTTGTGCTCACTTCTACTAAAGATTAGTCGTTTTTTTATGGATGTTTACAACTTACACTTCAAATGAAATGGTAAATCATCATCATCATCATCATCATCATCTTCATTATTGTTACCTACATTATCTGCAATACCTGATGAAAATAAACATACAATGAATTGGAAACATTTATCGGACAAAATGAATAATGAAACACAAAAAGAATGGACTGACACTAGTCATAATCAAATCACAAAATTTCATGCTATTTTTGGGCTTGTCTAACTCTGAACCTAAACATAAATTTTCATTGTTATGATTAAAAATCTAACAACTTTCTCTTTCTGACTTTTCAATCTCAGTACTGGTTTCCTTTTATCGAAGGCATTGCCTATTCAACTTTTTGGGGAATGTTTGTTGCCATGTTACAGTCAAAGGTCAACGCCTACTTGCCGAATACCTGGCACATGTACATAAAGGTGTCCACACTCAACATAAATTACAAGTTTAGTGCCTTTGTTCAATAATTTCTGATAAATGGGCAGAATAAAGAACTGTTCATAAAGATTTGTAAGAATGTCTTCAGTATGCAATGTTCAACTTGACAGGACCACAGGTATTTGTGAACAGGTCTATACCGGTCTGTTTGAAACAACTCATATTGCCATCTTCCACTGATGAAATGTGGAAGTACTAAAACAGGGAGTGTTTGCCAGAAGACTGTACATAACATATAGTCCATTTAATGATCAATGCTGATCATTTGGCAAATTGAGATTGTTGTTTTACCCATTAGACAAGAGTACTTTTATTTGTGATTGATTGAGTTTTGTTTACATTCATTCAGTATTTTAGACTCCCCTCAATAAATTTATCATGCTGTGTTTAGCAGTAAAAATGATTCTTACTAATCAAAACAACAACCAAAACTTGAAAAATGATTAACTTTGATTGTAAATGTACATGTTACATATATTCTTTTGGCAAACATAGCCTGTTTTAGCTGTAAAATAATAGAATGGTTTCTAGGATTATTTTCACTATCCGTAAAAAGACCAGGCTATCAGTATCTAAGTTCTGATGCTGTAGTAACAGTATTTAGACCTTATACTGAAGGCATCAAGAATGAAATTACAAAATAAAGCTTGAGATATTTACTAGAGAATAACATTGTTAGAAATGAAAACAACACAACAAAATAGTTGATACAAAAGTCAGGTCATAGGTCAAATCTGAAAACAAAGCATGTCAGTGAAATACTGTGATGTAGAAATATTATTTATCAAGAGTTGATGTTATATTGAGTGTATTAGACATAACATATGAGGTGCTGTGAAAGAAGTGTACTAATTTTCAAGAATAAAGAGAAACTTATGAAAATAAACAACACTTCACACTCAAATCCAAGTTGACAGAGTATGTGTGTGTGTGTGTGTGTGCGTGTGCGTGTGTGTATGTGTGTGTGTGCAATGATGTACTCTATTGATCAGTGTTTCAGGATTTTGTTTGTAAATATGTACACCAAGAGAATGTTTTATGTCTACACTTATCTCTTGATGTAGACATCTATTAGAGATAGTCACACCAAAACAAGTCTCTGAGCTAGTTTATTCCAGACTCTATATTGTGGTTTGTTCTGGCTCAAAACAACTAATAACTTATGAACTTGACATTGATTTACTGAATAGAAATACACTTGACTGGACACTTGTCTATCTATCATATATGTACCAGCATTACAAATAACTGTACAATGAACAACAACAACAACAATAACAACAACACACAGCACAAAAACTCACTATATAACAAAGTACAACACAAACTTGAAGAAAAGTAAAACATGCAACATGCAAGACTGCATAGCAAGGGGCTGTGGAGCATGCATTCCACAATACTGGTATACCATACCAAACAACATTGGATGATGGAGTATTACAATATACACATTCAACATGTAACTTCTGTCCTAGTTTCATTTTGGTCTGAACTTGAACTTGACAACAAATTGAAACTAAAACATTGATGACATCAACACATGAAGCACACCTATGAATGTGTTATAAAACCACCATTTTAACACAACCACATGAAGCACACCGATGAGTGGTTTTTAAAGCCATCACTACCACATGAGGTACGGCTACATGCTAGACAGGTTATAAAGCAACCATTTACAATGACCGACTTACACTGATGATGATATGGCATGACTGGATCCTCCTCTGTTACACTAGTATCAAACTCATATTCCTCATCAAACTCCATGCTAGCATTGCCTAGGGGGGAAAAGATGCTGTCTGCTTATAGAGCTCTTTATTGTTAGATACAGCATGCACAATATGTGCTGTCTATGCCAGGCATTTTCTGAATCAACTAAACAATCAAATCTCACTGGTATCTAGATCAGTTTCACTATAGAACCTATGGTGGAACCAATAGTAACTCAATTAAAGTTAGGTACATGTATACTGTATACATGTACTATTATTACACTTGTGGATTAATATGCTTCTTTCACTTGCCATTTACATTGGACTTTCAACATATTGAACTATAGAATATCACAGTGACGGAAACATTGTCAGTTATTACTTTCAGGAAAGAACGCAAAATAAACATACGAATGTTATTTTGATTACATTTTGGGTACAGAAAATGCCTGACATTGAAATATATTGATATTAATAATGGGATATTGAAGGCCATGGCATATTATGCATGTATGGTAACACGGAATTCCCACATGTAACACTTTGAATTCCCAGCACTGTGTTAAACAAAAGTGGAAGCCCAGTTTCTGCAAAATGAAAGCACGGTTAGTGATCATTTGAAGAGCTGTTGTGAAGGCTTTGGTTACTGCATTGTATATTGAGATAGGTGATAGACATAACTTGGTACATCACTGAATCACACTGAATCAAATACTGTACAACATCCATCAATAAAACAGTCACAGACATCTCATGAACAAAGGAACAGAATGACTGCAGGAATATGATCTCTAGATTTCTCCTAAGCCTTTTATATGGAGGTGATGTTTCAGTTGTTAGATTGTTAAAGTAATGATTTGTTTGTTTGTTTGAGATTACTCTCCTCATCATCAGTGTTATGATCAGGATCTTATTGTTAGAAAATTTGAAGACATTTCAGACATTTTGCAATGTAGAGAAAAACCACCTGTTAAAATGAACAGCAACACATTACAAGTTAACAAGACATACAAAAGTTCATATACATTAAGATTATATACCCTTCAAATCTCCAGTCACTCCTACCCTTCCACCCTGGGAAATGGATTGACACACACCCCACTAGATATAGGAACTGACAAGTAAAGTTAGATGAATATGACAAACACACTATCATTAATAATAATAATAATAATAATTGAATGTTATATTGTGAGATGATGAACGCATGGGATGATATAGCAAAGAAAAGAGTAGAAGAAAACAGAGGAAATGAAAACTGATAATTTTTGCACAGAACACAAAATATAGCGAGGCTTTCTATGCAATATTACATGCACTTACATTTATGATGGTATGGTATGCCATCATCATCCCTACCATCGTCAACATCATCACCTTTCTTTTTTAAACTAGAAGGCATTAATATTGATTTTTTATCAGCAGCAACAAGAGCTTTGTGCACCACATTGTCTACAAATATGGCAAAAAGTACAAAAGAATGGAAAAATATGCAAATGAACAAATCATTTTAACAAAATAAAAACAGAAATCATGAAAGAGAACATGAACTTGAGAATGAGCAAAATGTGCAATTAATGGAGCCCAGGTGTGCTTCGATGATTGGGCAATGAAACTAACATGAAATCTATTTGAATGCAGTTCTAAAATGAGAGGGCTTTATGATAGCTACAAAAAACCCTTCCAATCCATTCCCTCAAGCCAAAACTGTTATTTACTTTCAGCCTTATTCTTTATTCTCCACCTTCTCATGTTCAGAATATCAAATTAAAGTTATATAGAGATTACATGGGTATTCAGATATTTGCATATACCGATATCATGTTATTCATATTTTGGTGTTTGTTTTATTTCTTTGCTTTGCATATAAATGTATTTTTAAGTATTTTATTTCAATGCATGACACTCCATTTATGTATGCATCGGTTAAAATAAATAAATAAACTGCATGTAGAGGTTACTTTATCTGTATGGTTATTATCCTTATTTTGGTATGAAGTAAATACGAAGATGCTCAACCACTTTCGATTTGAAAACCATTGCCATGGATACCATGACTGCTGGCAAGTAGTATCTATAATGACGTAATATATTTAACACTTATTGCCTGGCAATGAAGACACTAGTACACCTCTAGTAACCCTAGGGATGTCATGCAGCAACTATTACCCAAGGCTTAAATCCATGGGATATAGTTGCTACAGAACAGCATGATGGGTAATAAGACATCTACTAGTCTCAAATTAGGTTGGATTCTATACAAACAACAATACATAATGACCTTTTCTACATTATGTTCCATTCATTCACTATTCTAAAGAATACAATGTACAAATCTGAGATTAAAATAGTCACAATATACAGTATACAATGTCTGAATTGTATTTAGCATGGTGGCAATCATGTGTAGCATCTTTCTAAAGAAATGGGACAAAAGAATTGGAAACTGAAAGAATGTTATCAATGAGTCATAATTGTTCATAACACCAGCTAAGCAAACAAACATGTATAACTCAGGACGTATTATATTTAAGTTTGCAATACTTGAGTCATATACTCTCAAAATGTTCACACAGTAACATATCAAGCATTCTGAAGCTCATTAAAATCTGATGAAGGAATACAGCCCGACTGCTAAAAATTATTTACCTTTATTTTTTTTTTAAATTGTTGTTTGTTTTTTAATTCCAGGAGTGAGTGCCTCTTCCTACACTCCTCAAACAAAAAATTAAAACAAATGAAAGCAAATGAAGGAAATAGAGGTAAAATAACGCAATTGATCCATATTCCTACATCAGATTTTAATCAAATTGAAACACTCTGTGCTACATGTATTCCTTAGGTATCAGACAACTGATCTGACACAGTGACTGGTGACTGACTGACTGACTATACAAAGCACTTATTACAGTCTTCCTCTTTCAAATGATGACAAGGTCATTTGTCAATAAAATTGAAAACCCATACCGATAGTTGTTCATTGTAGCGATAACACTCACTTTTTTTACTAATATCGCTATAATGATTAATGGTAGAAATAGTTACATTATACTAGTATCGTTGAAAGTGTTTGTGGAGACTAGTATATGATACAACAACCTTTCACTGACTCAATGTCAGTGTGTCCTCTAATTAAAGTGGCCATATTGATGACAAAGTGTGGATTTATTTTGGACTTTTTATTCATAAAACAACTTTACTGTGTCTGCCTAATTGGAAAAAAAAACAATGTGATACAACATATACCAAGTCCATGTTTGTAACTCAATATATTGCAAAAAGCTAGAAAGTGTCCAAAAAGTACATACAATAACAAACATTTTACACATTTGTTGAATGCTTGGTAATTTATTGAGTAACAAAAAGGACTTGGTCACGTTGTTTCACATTGTTTTTTTTTTCAAGTAGGAAAACACGGTAAAGTTGTTTTATGACTAAAAATCCAATAACTCCCCATTTTCTCATCCATATGGCCATTTTAAATGTAAAAATAACATTTTTGTTGTATACCAACAAGATAAATATTAGGTTCCTCATCATTTTTCAGCAATTCATTTTTTAATTCAATCTCATTTTCAATTCATCGGATTTCCATTTGTATAAAAGATTGTTTGAATGTCTTGATAAGAATATGCTTGGAAAGCAAAGTATATTTTATTCAATTTCATTTTTACATCAAAATGGACATAAAGTTCCATTTATTTTCTCAACTGTTCCCATTTTTTCCTTCTAACATAGTTATACATACCTGGTATAGGTTTGACCTTCTTCTGTAATTCTAACAAGGCTTGTAAATGGATATTATGTTCAGCCTGCAAAAAGCAATCATATTAAAAGATCATAAATATTTCATTTCAATTGGAAAATCAGTTCAAAAGTGATAGAGTGCAAAGTTCAATTGTTATTTCAGACACCAATTTATTTTCAATAGGTTGGATAATTTGTATGAACATTTTTATCACATTTACAATGTATGTGTATGTTTACTGTGTGGTCAACCATAGCCTGGAGACATGGCTACCTGGTAACAGTGATTCTGGCAATTGACACTGTTATCTGTATACCAGACAGCCAAGTCTCTGGGCTAAGCTAGACAACAGCTACATTTTGTAGGCAATACTTATATTTGAAGTACACATTTCTTTGAATTATTATTCAGACATTTGCTTTGCAATCCATCACAAAATCTCAATATGAATTTCAAATAAAATAAAATAAATGAATATTTCATAAATCATAAAACCAAGCATAAATGGTTATTGCAACTTGAAGCCCAGAGACTTGACTATTTGGCGTGACAATGTAGTTTGCCTGAATATTTCGGCCAACAACACTGTTGAGCCAGTTTCATAGTCCAGACTCTGAGCCATTGAACTATGCCATTCTATTTAATTTCATTTGCGAATAAACTGTTGTGACATCTATGCATACATGTCGTTTAGTTTGGAATACAAAGTCTGTGTTGTAGTATAGAGCCACCACCCATTGCAGTATGAGAATTTGATAAACCTTATCACCTGGAATCTAGGCATGCCTCAGTTGGTTTGGCTTGGCATCACACATTTATCAAATTAAGTACACAAATCAAGCAGGTCTATATATGCAAAGTTGACTCACCATTGAAAATACTATTCAATCAAGTTATATAAAACACTCTCTGTGATTTACTGCAGACAGATACTCAGACCTGCCATCTTAGGAGGGGTCAAATTATTTACAGAGCTTTGACCAGAGTAGCTGCAATCTACTTTTATTTCGGTGTTTGCATTGCAGTAACAACTGTCTGAAAGCACATTTGTCATGATGTTCACGCCTTCTTTCACACCCTTCCTTCACACAGTTCACATATTCTTTCTGCTATTATCTGTGAGCAGGTGGTTTGTTCATGCTTTGCTGCATCATAGCTACTAGTTTTGTATCATTAATATTCATTATCATTATCATTATCATCATATTGCCACTTTGCAGGTTATTAAGTTGTAGTTCATTTCATGCAAGTTGTTTCACTGTTGTACATTTCACACCCATTCAAACTAAAAAGATACATTCCTTGAATAGTTCAAATAATAAGCTATAGAAATAGACATATTTGTTTAACAGAGCAGTAGGTAGCCACACCTGCTAAATGAACAGTGCCCTCTAGTGGCCAAGTTTTTGCAGGGACAAACAAATCGAACTTTGGGTTGCCCATCAACACCCAGCACACTAGGGACAGGTTATGATAATACTAGTTTTCACAATCAACCAAAGGTATGTCACAGCTGCATGTGTGAGTATTTTCATTAACACACATGGCATTTGTTTAAATTGTGTATCAACTATAGATTAAATAAATTCTAGATAAGTCATTGATATGATGCCTTGATTACTGTCTTTTGATAGTGGTCTGAGCTTTTGACAAGATGTCATCCTTGTTGGAAATTAATGTGTCATAGATGATATCATCTTTTAATGCACTAAAATTATTCATGAATTGTGTGCATCAGTATTGCAAATGTGTAATCGTTATCGTCAATATTACATTTTTGTAAGCTCTTTGTTCATGGATCAATGTATGGTATAAATATGTGTCACTTCTAATAAAGTTATGCGGGCAAATCTTATATACAGCTGATGCTAGTCTGGCTCTAGAATAGAAATATCAGAAGACAGGACATTGTATGTGAGGTGATGCTATGATGACCAATGGTTGCAGTGACCATACGATTAGATGAAATAGTTGGCATATTTTTTATAGAATATCTGGTAGGTTACCATGGTGACAATAAGAAATAAAATCTAGAAAATATGACAGTCCTTATGTCGTTAACATGTGTAGTATGCAATTTGGTGATGTTTACTAAAATTGATTCATCGTTTACATTAATACTTGAATAATACATGTGAAAATTTTGCTCACTTTTTAAAGACAAACCCATACAACATCGAGTCTTTGAAGCAACATGGCTACAATATAGTAGTCACTATGAATTACAATCTTTTACTAGCAACATTTAAAAAGCTGTGAAGCATGACAACAAAACAGTGCATTTGTAGTTCGTGGTACAGACTGGTGCATTAGTTACATAAATATAACAGGTATTTCCCTGTGACAACAACCTACCTGAAACCTCCACTATACAAATTAGTAATTAGTGCAGAACACAGATGACGTCACGTAGTTTCATACATTCATTGGCAATGAATTAAAAGTGCAGTTTATTTCCTACAATTACTTATATAGTCATTGGCAAAAGTGGTTTCTGAACATGGTGAGAACTGAAATCATTTAGCAGCAATTTGTTGGGTGATTTCATGGTGCTATTATGACCAGCCACCACCTTTTATGCCTGTTTGATTTTCTGGTCACGCTTACTTCATTGAATTCTTACAATGGTAGTGTGAAAAGACTAGCAGTGTGGGTTTTAAATAGATATACTGTGACATAAAGCTCTCAACATTAATGTGTTGCACAGTCATTTTGTGTAATCACGATTACTTAACCATGTTTATATCTGCGTCTGTTTCACTTTCTGTTGAAATAAATGCATTTTGAAGGGTCTCCCAATCCTCGTAATTGCAGGGATGGGAAACAAGATTTAATAGCTAGAACATATTACTTGTAAGATAGCAATAAACTCGGCAATTATGTTAGACATGTGAGACATAACCAGTACCTTGCTACTTGTGGCAGATTTCAATTTGCAGTTAGACCATTTATATAAGCTGTGCATTCCATTAGTACGTATTGGTAATATGCAATACTGTCAGTGTGAATGACATATAAGAACAGATAAAACAAGATTTTAATTATTTATAGAGGACCACACATGTATCTGGGATTTTATAAAATGTCATGTGTGTGTGTGTGTGTGTGGGGGGGGGGGGGGGGTAATGCTAATCTTGTCAGCCTTCAATCTAAAATACAACAGGCAAACTGTCTGGCAGAGCTGCTGGTATAGAACAGGTTAGGCCAGAATGATCCTGTGGAATCTTAATGTTTAGCCGATAAAATACATTATATGAGAACTTGGGATTGAAACCCTGGCCTTTAACACTGGTGTTTTCTGTTGTTACTGTTGTCATGTGTACTACAGGTAACATACTCAATGATGATCTCGGCTCTGTTATTGTTGTCATGTGTACTATACGTAAAATACATGCAATTAAATTACATATCAGCTCTGTTGTTATTGCTGTCATGTGTACTACAGGTAACATACTCAATGACATATCAGCTCTGTTGACTGATAAACTTCATAAGTCAACCATTATAGATATTAAGGAAGATAGATTTTCATTCATTTATCTATTACAATAACAACAGTAACACAACTTGCATGCCAGCAAACAGTATACATACACATACATTACACATATCCTAGCATTGTTAGTATTATTTCTACCAGTATATGATTCTGTTACCAGTTTTTTTTAATTCTACTGTGTTGTTAGACTTACAGCAGATGCAGATATTACATGTAATGTAAAGGTGTAGTTAGTGCAATTGAAGTATTGCCTCTTTGAAGCACTACATTTAAGGACTGAGATTTATTTACTGATTTTATAAAAATTACTTTTCAAAGGGTACTAATATTACCATATTACCCAACATACCTCCTGGGAAGAGTCTTCAGTTAATGCTTGTGCAGTTATCGTGGATACGGGAGATAATGGTGAGGGTTGTGGGGATGAGTCAATGGAAGACGAGATGGAATGACTGAACACAGATGATGTATGTGGTGATACTGACAGAGTTAATGATTCTGTAGCACCACTTAACTTGGAAGACTCTGACAACTTAGGTGAAGTGGACAGTTTAGGAGAGCGAGAGAGTTTAGGGGAATGGGTAAGTCTAGGTGAAGGTGACAGACCAGAAGATTCACCCAGTCTCGGAGCTGATGATAGTCTGGGAGAATGTTGAGGAGATCTAGGGAAGACGAAGGAAGATTTAGGAGAAGAACTGAGTGGAGTACGGGATTTGCCATAAAAGCTTGGAGATCCTGGAGATTTGAAGTCATGAGAGGATGAAGAGGAGATCGGTTTAGGAGAAGAAGAGGGAGGTGGTTTTAAGAGATGGCGAGGAGGACGAGGGGAAACAGGTGGAGGTGGTGATTTCAGACTCTTTAGATGAGATGGCTTGACGAACAAAGGAGACAAAAAGTGGAAAAAAATCAAATATTATTGAAAAGACATGAAGGACAGATGAGAGAGGACAAAACAAACTTTAATTTCATTTGAAATGGCTTATTTGATGGACAAAGGAGTGATGAATAAAAGAATAACACATTTGATATGAAATGGCTTACTGAATAAAGGACGCCTGAATACAAGAATCACATTGCAATTCATATGAAATGGTTTGATGAACAAAGAACAGGTACTGTACATAAAAGAACAAACTGACATGCAATATTAAAAGATTATGCGGTACATGTACATGTTTGAGTCATGCTGTTAGCATTGAATACAACATGTAGACACATGCATCGTGTTACATGACATGAATTTAAATACAACACAAAACTGGATCTGATATTACATCACATCACATTTATGACAGTTTTGTATGAACAATATAATACAGCCACTGTGTGTACTGCCATATATCACTTGTTTGTTTTTTATCAACCCAATAAATTGGTATTTCATTGATTTAAAATTTTTAGGAACAGACTGTACTGACATATAAATATATCACTTGTTTATGTAGTCATCTGTTCATCTCAATAAATTGATACAGCGTATTTCACAGATTTAGGAACAGACCTCATCTTCAATTCATTCCCTTAGGTAGATTTAAAATAACTGCTTACGTTGGAACGACGATCACACAAGCACATAAATTTTAAACATTAATATCAAGCCCAAATCAAGCACATCGTTATTTCCATGTTTATCATACCATAATGTAATCTGACATACTGTGGAAATATTAGTATAAATATAGTGACATGACTATTTGTACATCTGTCTCATTTCCTATGACATCAGAGGTATCTATGAATGTTCTAAACCATCCAGGTATGAAGTTTAATGAATTAATGGCGTATTGAAGTATACTAATCTATCCTACTGGACATACTGTTGTTTTGAGTGACAACAACTTTCATGTCCTTTCCTGGATACTACTTTTTCAGGTCAACTGATGATTTTGTGACAGGTGGTTGGTGACATGTGACACAGTTGAATAGTCATGTGATAAAGACAAGCACGGAGGAATTCAACCAACAACAGGCAGTGTATGAGCCTTTTATTTGTGATGAAGCTACATGTATATCAAGAGAAACATCAATATATAATTTTCAGGAATTCAAGATTATTTACTTCTTCATGTTGTAAGAATATATTACCTCAGGTATATATTATTCTACTTTTTGTCTTAAAGTGAAAGTTAAGCTCAGTTTTCATCTGCATTCAAGTTTAATACATAAGTTACATGTACATGTTCTAACTCAATACACACAAGGTATCTGAATAAGGCACATAATATACATCATGATAAAGTCAATTGGTGTATACATATTTGGCATTCCAGATAGTCAGAGTGCAAGACCGAAGACTTTA
Organism: Glandiceps talaboti; assembly: GCF_964340395.1. Taxonomy (NCBI): domain Eukaryota; kingdom Metazoa; phylum Hemichordata; class Enteropneusta; family Spengelidae; genus Glandiceps; species Glandiceps talaboti. The sequence continues at coordinate 6,497,276 of NC_135549.1, read as the reverse complement.
ATACTATACTAAATTATAAGGGATATCATTATATAAACTGGATACTGGTATCCATATACGCATCTGTTATCTTCTCAAAAAAACCTTGTATGAGTCTTTGAATGATTTCTGGATAAGTTAATTTTTTCATGACACTACACACTAGTCTAGTGCTATGCATGGCTTCAAATCTCAAGACCTCTCTTTATGGGTGATGAGATGATTCGATACCATGGATAGCACTAGAATCTACACATATATACAATATGACATGTTTATAAGTCCTGTTTGCAGACAAGAGTACAAGTTCAACATAAGTGGAGATTTAAGTTTGACTGTATTTATAATGTAAGTCTATCTGCAAACAGGATTAATATACGGCATTTGTCTATCATCTGGAGCCAATGGATACTTGTATCACAGACAAGTTACATGTATTTGTCTGTGTGTATGTAATTTTATGACTTCTCTTGCCTACCTGTAGTCTTGAAGGACTAATGCTACTACTGTACCACTATTTCAGCTATGCTAACTACCATTGTAATTTTTTAATTTTCGCTCTTTTCTCCAAATTCAATCGAAATAGCAGTTAGGATAGCTGACATAGTGTACTTAGCATTAATCTAGTCAGAGAGTTCCTTCTCCACTGTTTATGCTAAAACTGACATTTGATTGATGAGCTAAAAATAGTGTAGTAGCATTTATCCTTCAAGTCTACAGGTAGACTACATGAATTTTACACTAGCTTATCTTTCATAACAGCATGAATCTGTTTGGCTTTTCAATTTCATCTCAAAGGTAGTCTTTTATTGGTTTTATATGTTGAGTGACCCATACTTTTTTCCCCATTCAAACTCAACCCTTTATGATGTCAATCCCTGACCTATACCTGTATGAGTCAGGGTTGCAAAGAATGACCATGTGTCTAGTCTTTGTTCTAACTTAATTTACTACCTGCGTGGTCATCTGTGCACCGGATTCCCTGGTTTTCACACGCCAACATTTTATATGTCTTTTCAATAATATACCGGTATATGATGTATAAGTGCAATGACCTTTTGATGTCAATTTATAGAGTATATTCTGATGTTATTGTTTTGTATTCTAGAAAGATTAAGAAGGATTCTGTGTAAAAGATACATGATTGCTGTGATATAGGAACTGATTGTATATTCTGCAAATACTATTTGATTTTCACGATTGGGAAGATTGATAATGTCACATGTATTCAAGCAAACATGACCACGCTAGCTTAAAATCTAGGCAAATGGGAATTTTGAATTTTTGATTTCCAAATGTGATGGGGAAATAACGATTCCACTTCCAGGCTAAGATCACGCATATATATATACAAAAAAAAGTAATGTTGTTCTCAAGAGAAGTAATACACATGACACATGTGGAATCTAATTGTCTAGTTTTTCTAATTTTTCAGTTTTATTTTTGTATTTGTGTTATTTTGTTTCCTTTTCACATTTTATGTTCATGAATAAATAAAGTGAATATTCTGGCTACTTTCAAATTTCCGAGTTTGTCGATAAATAATTCCCCAAAATGACAAGATTTTTAGTTGAATATATTGACAACAAGAATATATGACCCTCAACCCTGCATAGAGCTCCTCCTAGTTCTTATATCTAGTACCTAGCTATTATTTGAATAAACACAATTCTACTCCATTGACAGAAGAATCCAGGGCAGAGGTAAGTAATAAATCATACACCTCAACGCATGCAAAGGTCGATATTTGCATTGATATCAGTCCATAGAGGTAACTTGGCCATGAAATTTCTTTATGTATGATGAGTCACTTAGTGATCTCCAACTGTCAAGATTTAGCATCTACTGGAGACATGGCCCTGAGATTTCTATACACCTGGTACACATCCATTCATGTTTGTGAAGTGCTTTAGCATGTTCAGAGTTATTTCAAAGTATCTCAACCTGGACAAGTGTCTGTTTACTTAACATGCAGAATGGGACTTCCCCTTTGATAAGCATTATTGCTTTGTACTTGAATTCCACAGTGGTTGGAATTATTCCAACTAAACTAGTTTATTGCAGTATATAACCATGTAGTTTATAATCACAAATCTCAAACTGGACAGGTCTGCATTTACCTAGAGTACTGGTATGTTAGATGGGACTTCCCCTTTGAAAGCCATCTGTCTTTTGTTCTATTTGTCCTACATGACTGCAAAGATAACACTTCCCTAGCTTTTCATAATTGGATATAAATCACAATGAAGACTAAAATTGTATTCATCTACAAAATACAGTACTGCAGTATCTTTGCCAACCACTGACTGGATATATATTTGGCATGATAGTGACATAATAGTTTGTATTACTGTTTCTAACTTTAAGTTCTTGTAATGTCTAGCATTATTCATATACTATTTTAGTATTTATACCCTAGGTGAGATTCAACAATACACTGTGCACTATACAGTTAGCATGGTGGTTACAAGTCATTCATATGAGATTTTACATTGTAAAATAATACACTGCACTATACAGTTTAAGTTAGCATGGTGGTTACAAGTCATTCATGTATGAGATGACATTCTACAATAATATACTACCCCACAGTTAGCAACTTAGTATGGTGATTACAAGTGGCTCTAACCTACATGCAGTCTTGAAGGACTAATGCAACGACATTATTTCAACCATTCTAAGATTCCTCCAAATCTACGAACACACGTTAAATCTTCTAGTCTAGAATGTAGGATGAGTGAAATTCAAAAAATCAAAATGGCAGTTAGGATAGCTGAACTATTAGCATAGTAGCATTAGTCCTTCATGACTACAGGTAGGCTAAAATGATTCACCTACGGTCAAGGAACAGTTGGTGTGCTGACAAGGCCACTAGTCTAGATTATGTCAGTGAGTCATTCATAAATAATAAAGAGTCATTGGTAATGTGAACACTGACATACTGCACACAGATATGTGTAAAACTTTGCAATATGGATTCTGTAAACACCAGGTTGTGACAAACACACAACAGGATATTTGTTTTCTTCAAATTCATCTCTGTTGGTCATCTAATGTATTACATAAAGCTTTTGTTCCAAACACACAAACTTGAAAATTATTACCTGAAATTTTTGACCGCACACGTCAGTCTTTATCAAGAGACTGACCCATTATTCAAGATATGTTTTTGTGAATTTAACACTAAATGACTAATTTGCTTTTGTATCAATACAATCACAAATTTGTTTCAAGTAAAATTCATGACATTGTTTGGCATTCATATTAATTATTCTATCATTCTTGCAAGCCAGAACACACTTTTCCATTTATACAAAGGAAAACAACAATCATGACGCTATGTGTTGTAATGTGCAAAGAAACAAGGACTGTGGTTTTACGATGATGCAGTAAATTGAAAAGAAATATACCATGCACACTGACTAGAGACTTGGCTATCTCGTTTGAAAACACCATTTTCCAGCACACTATATATACTGTCAAGCCAGTAAAGTAGTATGTCAAGTCAGATAGCCAAGTCTCTGGGCTATACTGTCCAGCCAGTATGCCAAGTCAGATAGCCAAGTCTCTGGGCTATACTGTCAAGCCAGTATGTCATAAGTCAGATAGCCAAGTCTCTGGGCTATATTGTCAAGCCAGTATGTCAAGTCAGATAGCCAAGTGTCTGGGCTATACTGTCAAACCAGTATGTCATAAGTCAGATAGCCAAGTCTCTGGGCTATACTGTCCAGCCAGTATGTCAAGTCAGATAGCCAAGTGTCTGGGCTATACTGTCAAGCCAGTATGTCATAAGTCAGATAGCCAAGTCTCTGGGCTATACTGTCAAGCCAGTATGTCAAGTCAGATAGCCAAGTGTCTGGGCTAGACTGTCAAGCCAGTATGTCATAAGTCAGATAGCCAAGTCTCTGGGCTATACTGTCCAGCCAGTATGTCAAGTCAGATAGCCAAATCTCTAGGCTAGACTGTCAAGCCAGTATGTCAAGTCAGGTAGCCAAGTCTCCGGCTATACTGTCAAGGCAGCTAGTTTGTCAAGTCAGATCTATAGGCAAGTCTCTGGACCATAGTATCAAAGCCAGTATGTCAAGTCAGATAGCCAAGTCTCTGGCTATACTGTCACACTAGTATATCAAGTCAGACAGCCAAATCTCTAAGCTAGACTGTCATGCCAGTATGTGGGGTCAGATAGCCCAGTCTCTTGGCTACACACATTGTTACTGGTAATCATTACAGATTGTGAAGAAAATATTAGTTTTCATATAAATCTTTTTGTTTGCAATTCTTGACCCTTTTCCTGACACTATTTACACTTCACTACAGCTGATAGATTTTATGGCATATTCATCTCTCTATATTTGATCTTAGCTACATACATCACAAATTGTAACTAAGCTTTAACAACTCACTGCCATATTGTACAACATATTCTTTGACTTCATTGGCAAATATATGTCAGCTCATCACAACATGGTGTTTGCTATCTCCCTACACAGGGTGTTTATTGTGTCAACAACTACTGGTATTACTCAACAGCATTTTACCAGGGTAGCAAACTGCATACAGGTATATCAATAGACTTACACCTTCATTTGCATAACTGATAAGAGTTTACATCTGCATTTCAATACAGGCTTTTTAAGGTTTTTGTAGAGGGTAGTTAAAAACCTCCTACATGCTGGCTACAGAAGTCTGTTAAAATCACAGACCTTTGAGTGAACTCAGGCGTCAATGGTTTAACACAGGCTAGTATAAGGCAGGTCAGTTTATAGGTGTGGAAGTAACTATTTGCATGTTTGAACAATACAAGTTTGCCTTTACCTATTGTATGAATGAATACATCATCACATATCTGCAGAACCTCTATTGTGTCAAATAAATACTGCCTACATATCTTTTAAATTCACTGATATCCAGACATCTTGTCTATGTATTTACAAAATAAGGGATCTATATTGTCCATTTCACTCTCTATTTTGTGTCAGGTTTTAAATATAAATATATTGTAGTCTTTGTAGAAATACTTAGCCTTGAACTTTAAGGAATGTCCTCACCTTATTAAAGTATGCTGTAGGTGAGTCTTAAATAAACTTATCTATATATGGTCTTACATTGTTTTCTAGTGTTTCTACTACTTTACAGTTGGAGTACCTTGACATCGCAATTCATGTATAATACAGGTCAGAAGTCATAAATACTTTTCAAAACAATCATACTGTGAAAGAATCTGATCTATCACATATAGAACTAAAGTTGGCAACAACCTAGTCTGGATGCCAACTGTGGTCTACAAATAGCAACGATACTGTACAGGAACTAGACTAGCAACAACCAGATCATGTTTTGATTTCTGTATTTCAACTATTTTATGTATGGAGTACAGTGACATCACAATTAATGCAATTATGTATTTACAGGTCAAAGCTGCGGTCCAGGATTCAAACTACATGTAGTGAAGAAAGTTACCACCTTTCAACACCCCATATTGATTTCTATATTCAAACAATGTATGGAGTTAGTACCTGAGTACTGTGACATGGTATTTCATGCATGCACACTGTATTACAGATTAAAACTGTGACAATGTTTCAGGTTAATTTCACAATTTGAAGCCTAATGAAGAAATCGAATTATCAACAACCATACCACACCTCATTTTAACTATATTCAAACAATGTATGGAGTTAGTACCTGAGTACTTTGACATCGCAATTCATGCATGCACACTGTATTAAAGGTCAAACCTGCCAAAATGTTCCAAGTTAATTTCAGAATTTGATTCAGGCCTAATCGATTTATCAAAAATCAGACCTTGCTTTGATTTCTGTATTTCAATTATCCCACATTATGGAATACCTTGACATCACAAGTCAAGCATACAAGTAATGTGCACATAAATTTCAAAAATAATTTGATATAATTGCCAAATGAAGAAATCCATTAAAAACATTCACATCTTGCTTTTTATTGTATTTCAACACCAAGACTATTTCACATATACAAATGTAAGTACCTTCTCATCAAATTTAGCACACATACACTATGATACACTTACATCTCAAATTTGCAAATATGTTCAACCCACTTTCAGAAGAACTGTAATTTGATTAGCCTAATGGAGAACACCTTGATTACTGTCTTACTTGCAACTGTTCAGAATAAATACCCAACCCAACAGAAATGGCATATGACATCACAAACTGTGCATGTACACACATAAATTATAGAAAGGTCAGATTTGTCAGAATGGTTCCAACCAATTACAGAAGCAATTGATTTAACAAATTGCCAAATCACATTAACTCAAAGCAAACACACCTGATGCTCATTTCTTATTTGATTTCAGTAGCACGACATTGGACAGTTCAGGTACACATACAATAGAATTTTTTCAATTCTACTTCCTCAAAATAATGTGGATTGCTAACTCAGTAAGCATTACTAGTACTAGTAGTTGGCAATAGCATAATTCATTCATCCGTTGCTTTGGAAACAAACACATAAGTACGGAAAGTCTAGGCAGATTAATGCTCAGTTTTCCATAATCTTTTCTCTTCCTTGCTTCAAATAAGATTAGAATACTAGACTTGATGAAACCAGATAAGTGTAATCGGTCATTGGTGTCACAATGCACACTAGTTACGTGTGTACATGTACTGTAGTTGTATATAGGAGAACATGGTATGATTTGTATAACCACCTGTTGGATTCTATCTAATCAATCAATGTTAGATATAAACAGTTTGTATCAACAGCTTGCTAAATTTCTATTGTTTTACAATACTAACAAAAATACCATGTAGACTATAATAAAGCCACTACAAATAGAAATTCATACACTTGTTTTTACACAGATTCCAACGTTCAGTAAAATAATACTGATGATTACTTTAATGCACCAACTTCATAATTTCTATGGTTTTACCAATTTCCAAAGTTCAGTCAGTCTACCCAATAACATTGGCAATAACTTGCATGCTCTAAATCCATGGTTTTAGGGTGTTTACCAATCTATTTAGAATAATCTCACGTGGATCAACAGAATTACTATTCTTTTTCATCATTTCCCTATTCCCACTACTTTTTTCACCAATATTGTGGTAACAGTTCCTGATATGAAATTGTCTCTTTCCTGCCCCATCCATCTACTTCTGAATTCAATACCACATTTCCTTTCTCAGAAAATATAGATTATTATTGGGGAATATGTTTTCTGAGAAATTAATACTACATTTCCTTTCTGGGAGAAAGATAGGTTTTTTATTTGGGAAAACACTTCTTTTATTTGAGAGATTAATGACAGAGATTTCCTGAGACTATTAAGACATAATATCTTTGTCATCATTGACAGTTACTCACAAGGATGGGTTCTTGCACTAATTAGAAATGACAACTACTATATTTTCCTATATACATGATATACCAGTAGTCTAGAATCTATCCATGGCTTTGTAGAGGACTCAAAGCCACAGACAGACTCTAGACTAATATATACCAGTTTTCATACATGTTTATCCTTGATTTCAACATATTTTTTTTCACTAGCACAACAACAAACACACACTTGAATTTTAACCCCAAACAGTTATTGTCTCACATGGAAGGGATCTTGTATAGGAGAAATGATGATTACTATGAAGGTCGGCCATTTTTAGCCTTATGTCTGTTTATATGTGCATGTACTTGTAAGATATTTTTATTTTTCATGATCACAAGGCATCTATGCTCTTGAACTTTCAACCCCAAACCAGTCTAACAGTTTTTTTCACACTTTCATACTACAAATTATTGATTTTAAACTTATTTTTCACAATCACATCCCACACATGCACTTGAACTTCCAACCCCAAACTAGTCTGATGCTGTTTTGTTTATCCTAGTGGTGAAGGTCAAATCTATCCCTTTGTGAGTGGATGTGCTTGTGACCATGAACCTGGATTCATTACCTAGTTTTATAGAAATGTCAATATTTTGCCATGTATTAAAACCATGACCATTTAACGTTACATTAGCGAAATGTTATCACTGGTTTAAATAATTTAATCTACGGATTCAATTCCTCAAAAAGTCAATGACTATGGTCTGACTCTCCACTGTGATCATGTGATGTGTTTTCATGTAAATGGAAGTAGGTCATATCAAAAGTAATGATGGACATGACGTGTATCAATTCCAGACTCAAGTTAAACTACAACAAAATGTGTGGAAGTTTAGAAACCAAGATGGGCAGATCTAATTCCTAATAACTAAATCATCACACTAGATGAGCACTGACATCAAAATTACGGCTAACATGACATTGACAAGTAGACAACTTACAGAACGTTGGAGGTGGAGAGTCTATCATTTATGTCTTTTCTAATCATGACTAAATTACCAGACCAGACATTAGGACTCACTTATCTTCAACATGATCTCAATGCTTATTGCTCCTTGTAATTTTAATTTAAGCAGAGGTAAAATTGCTGGTGTCCTTCTATTTATAGACATATCTACTACTTAAAAGCATAGAGTGAATGAAAACTAAAATGTAGCTGACAATATGACATATGGCTACTCTATGATTAATGACTACAAACTGACCCCATATTTACTGCCTGTTGAAATTACAGCCTATGTATATACCTCGATATTTACTTTCCTCGTTAGAAACTAATTTGACGTGATAATGAAGATTCATGAAAAATTGAAATGCTTCATTGTATCTGTGTATGCCATATTCATACATTGCAAACTGATGCTATGGTCTAGATAACAAAAAACTTAATTGCCTGTGTGTGTTAAGAGCTTTTCCATTGTAATTGGTTCATTTCAGTTTATATGCATGTTCCTATCATTAATCACTCACCTATCCCTTAGTCCTCTATAAGGACAAAATGTATATATGTTTTTACAAACTATTGATTATCACAAGAGTATGGTTCCTCCTACGCAACAACTATATTACACTAGTATGATCAACAAAATCAATTCAGTTCATGGCTAAGTGTTGTAAATGTATTCATTAACAGCTGAATTTATGTTTTGATTTTCGATAAAAGGAAACCTATATAATAGAAGCATTGACAAGGTAGATGTGTTGTCACTGGTGTTAGTATGTACTTTGTTATTGATTACAGGCTCCTGACAACAAGCATGAGCTGTGAACCATAACTCAATGCCACAAACTGTACAGGCAAATAATGTGAATGTTATTCTTTCCCTCTCCACTCTGAACACTGTTTTGAAATAATAAACAGCTAACCTGACAGCCTCTTGGCGCAAATTTAAATAAGTCTAATTCTTTCCATGATACTGATAGCAAGGGTATTGATAAACTAATATATCTGGTCATTCACCTTCTATGCTGAGATTGCAATCATGTTTGCTGGAATGCATTCAACGATATAAAGCTGATCCGACCCATGACAGATGACACACACTTCAATTCTTACTACGGATTCAGATCTATTAAACAATAATGGCATTCAATTCAGCTATGAATTGTTGGTGTATTTAGTCAGTTTATTCAGTAACAACACATCTTGCCACAACATGTACATTATGACAATACACAGTTGGTTACTAATATCAGCAGTCAGATAAAGCAAACTAATTTTAGCATTTGAATTCCACTGCCTATATATGTGTGTGGATGCATACACATGAAAAGCATGACATTCCATTGCATTATCACTGTACTTCTTAAATCATCCAGTATAAGCCTCTTAGTTTGCATAATTATGACTGTGTGTATGTCTTGCATCACTGGCTCAGTCCAGTATGAATACGACTAATTGTCCCTATTTCATCTGGGATGTCAAACACTTCATTGATTCAGTTTGAAATGCGATAGCAGACAGCAGTATGTATGACAAGATCTACAGCTAAGTCATGCATATCACAAATACACTGCAATAACTGTATAAGAATGTCTAATCATTGGGGTAAACATTGAACTCTGTCAAATTTCATATGGTAATGAAATATGGTAAAAAAAAAATTGTTTATGCATATGTAATTAGCAATACACACTTTAATTATTACAATATTTTTACATTTTATTTCTGATGGCACATCAAGATATATAAATATTAGCAAATGCAATTCTTTATTTATCGGTTTACCACTGAATCCCTAGAAATCATCTCATTTTTAATGACATATCAGACTCACTCACTTCCATTATACATTGCTGTGTTTGAATAGGTAGCCACTGGCAGATGTTACTTCAGGAAATAACCATAAAAGATGTGATAGACTTCCTCCTTTTATTCAAACTAACATGAATTAAAATTTAAACAAATCCAGATCTCTGGTGGTAACCCAGTTCTAGATAACCATCTGAATTTTTTTTTTAATTTCAATATGCTTTGGATATGAGGGTTATCATAAAATTTAAAATTAACGATGGTGAATTGACACTTTTACTGAATGTTTGAAGAGTTGAATAAATATGAATAGAATAAAAAAAATGTTGATCTAGCTTCCATAGTTGTACTAAATGTAAATTGTAATCTTCTAGGGTAAATGTTGATAATTAATGGTTGTTGGTGAAATTGAATTTTCTATTGTTGCCATAGTAAATCTTCACATTTACCATATGTAGATGATTATCCAACAGGGACCCCTCAAATGGCTTCCCGTCCTCTTTGTTAATCATCTCTGCATGCCAGTAATTAGGGTTGATATACAAATAAGGCAGTTGACAGTTACAATCTATCTACATGCAAATTAACTTCCCTGTTATCAATTAAAGAACATCTACATGTACCAAGGCCAATCACTACAATAGGAAAATCAAAAGTGTTGATGCCAGCTTTTATCATTATTTCATCACATGAAACATTTTTTTTAATCCCTATTTTTGTGTGTATTTAATGAAAGTTTATTTCGCAAATTGGATTTGACCCCTAAACAAGTACCACAGTTTTAATTAACTCTTAATTCTCTCAAATGCCCCAAGGGCTTCAAAACTGATTCTACTCTATATGATACTTACTAATGAAAGTTACTGGGAAAGACATTGTTTGCTTTGACAACTGTGAATGTTTTTTGTAATATATATAGCAAAAAGTAGTTGCACACTGTTCACTGTTTGACATGTTTCAGTTTCATACTTGTACTGCTGTGATGTAAAATCAACACTTCTGTTTTCTGCAGGCAGTCTCTCTGAGTTTACATTACAGTATTTTACATTCTAATATACAACACAATACCATAAAAACATCATCCATATACTTTGGCAGTTTATAGTACCAGTTATGTTTATGGAACAATATTTGACTAAAAAAACACATAAATAATGCTCATAAGGCCATCACTTTAGTGTCATTCAATATCAAACATATCACCTTTCCTGTAAAGGTACATGATTATAGATCTATCAAAATGAAAATGACAGTAACTATAAGGATTACAATATGATATAATATTTACCGATTGTCGGATTTCTTCTGGTATAAGCCTACCAACTATCCTTTCTTTGGTTGGCTGTGATAAAACAAAAACGAAAAGGTGAGACATTTTGTTTTTACATGTTGCATCCATTGCAGGTGAACATTCTAAGGTAAATAATAACAAATGGAAAGTGTGGAAAAATGTATACAAAATAACGATATAACATACACTTGCGATTGGCTACCTGTGTACAGTTAAACCCCCCCCCCCCCCCCCCGGTAGTTACCGCTTTCGTCAAGCCGAAAAGATTATCATTGAGGTGCGTAACTATTCTCACACCTGTTTACATGGAAACGCTACTGTAGTGTTAAAATACAAATATTTAGCAAGTACCTCTAAATACAGTGCAGGAACGTATCCCATAGCACCATCGCTGCTTCTCTTAGCTGCCCACCACTTATCATCAGGTTTGTGTGTGACTTCAAACTTATCGCCTTTCTTGAAACTCAGTACGTCGTCTCTCTCCTTGTCGTAGTCGAATTTTGCCAAATACATAACTGTAGCTGTGCTTTCCATCGTCGACCCTTCGTCGCCTTCTAGCTACCCCTAAACATTAGTGCAATATCAACGGATACAAACAGTCCTCAAATAAACACACTGTAATGTAAAAATATTGTTAGTTTCTTTGCGAACAGGCAGTAATACGGTATCATCTGGCGCTCACGACAACAACTGACTAGACTATCTGACTGACTAGGGAAGTGCCCGATAGCAAGTTTAGGTTTGGTGACCCATGATTTGCATATCGTGACCTATCCCACAATTCTTAGGAAAGGGATCCAAACTAAAATAACTTCCGCTTCCACGTAAACAGTGCATGTGTGACGCCGAAACTGAAATTTTAATTTTCTATTTAACAAATTACTAATGGACAAAATAGTCTGCATATCTAGATGATAAAGACTCCATTCTAACAAGTTCAACATGACTAACGGTAGGTAGTTTTCTTCATGTACAGTTTGACGAAATTATTTCAAGTTGATATGATGATGTTCGTAAATCATATTCTCCAATTTCCCAATTGACATTTGATCTGACAGGCATGGGGCAAGTTAGTGCCCATCCTTTTAATATCCGGGATTTCCTTTCTCCTTGTATGGTTAAACGAAAGTTATGATAGATGACAATGTGTTAATATTAACCAATTTTAGAATGTATAAACGCAACAGGAAACTGCTGAAGGAACGATTATGTTGCTTGAATTAAGTGTGCATGTTGACCTTTTCAGTAAATGTAAAAACAGTTAACACCCATTACAGTTAGCAGTTACATATAGTACTAGTAACATCTAACAATGAAATAGGGAAGAGGATTGAAAAAGAAGAGTTATTCAGTGGCTTTATGTATTGGTTTATGGCTAATAAAAACATTATGCTACTACTAGAGGACATGCACATCTGCCAATTTTGAACTGTTCTAAGAAGTCAGTGATACTTTTCAAAAACCAAAAGATGGGTGCACTCAATGGCTGTTGTTACTGTTAATAATGTGATGGCTTCTGTGAAATAACTACTATCATTCAGATCCTGAATCACATCTCCATCTTAATGTAATCAGATGTGATCATTCCACAAAGCTTTTGAATATCCTACTAACACAGACAGACAGACAGACAGACACACACACACACACACACACACACACACACACACACACACACACACACACACACACAAGGATAAAAGCATAAGTCTTGTTGGTGGTAGTTGTTATTGAAGCAGTGATAGTTATACATTTTACAACACTTGTCGTTTTTATCTTTGCAGTTTATTCATTTGATGGGCTGATTATTTTGGGTTTATTAATAGTATGTACCTGTGCATATATGAAAAGAGTACCAAGACTTAAGCAATGGTTCCTATCGGAGAAAAAGGGTTTTATGGGTGTATTTTATAAAGGTGAGTTAGTGGAACATATTAAAATTGAAATTACAGTTTCTATCAGACTAGAAAAGACCCCATGTGCAATCACAAACACAGGGCTGGAAGTCAGTAGGTATGCTGACTCAAGGGTAATATTACAGAACCCCCATGATGCATGAGTGCAAGTGTTGCATACTCATGGTATTTGCATAAGTTCTTGCTGTGTTCTCTGCAGTCACACTTTCACAAACATATCAATAATAAATAGAATACACCTATATTTATATTAACCAATGGTATAAGGTGAATTTGTCAGCGTGAATAAAAACATTTTAGATGCATAATGATAATAACTTATGTGACAGCGATAGGTGCTTGCGTTGTCCAGGTGTTATTGACTGACTTTAACCTAACGTCCCTGTATATGTACGTGAGGTGGATCCTTTTAGTACCTGCATGTTGGAGAGAGGGGTTTCATAATATCAAACATGCTTAAAAAACTTTCTAGTATGAAAGATTATGAATTTCATAAATATTTGTAAAAAGAATGAGTTGGTAGTTGACATTGAGACTAAAATTGTTGTTTCTGTCTGAGAAAAGGAGTAGTTGTGGATATTTTAATAGATGTGTAAAAACAAGGTCTAACGATATTACAAGAATATGTGGAAATGAAATATGCTGATCATTTAGCTCTTAATGATGTATAATATTGACCATATAATGTGTTTGACTTTGTTATTTACAGCTGCAGTGGTTGGGACAAGATTACATTTAGCAGTGGCATGTTCATGCGTTACCATGGCATTTTACATCATGTTTATCAAGTAGACTACTTAACAGAAGAAAAGATGACGAGTAAAAACTTGGACTGGATCAACTGAAAGAGACACTGCTATGATGTCATGATGGCTCTAGGAATCCAAGTATGAATGGAAGCCATGACTAGCAACTTTTGACATCAATAGTTACATAGTGATACAATGTATCCATTGCAACTGTATGTACATAGGTGGAAAATGTATCCAGAAAGATATTAGTGTATTGTGTATGATTGCTGATTATCCTAGTTGTACAAACCAATAATATATATAAGGTATCAGCTGGGGGACTCGAACACCCATAGGATAAGGAACCACAAGAACATATTTCTTCACAGCTTTTGTTTTATTTTGTACAGACTGCATCTACTGAGCACAAGTTTTTCTCATAGCAACAATTTCAGAAACATTAAAATGAATTTTTAAGAATATCTCTGTGCATTGTCTTCTTATGTTATTGAAACTAGTTTGTTTCATGGGTATGTATATGTATGTATATTTATGTGTGACTATGTCTGTGGTGAAGGTGACATCACATGTTGAGGCAAGGTAGTGTCAGTAGTATGCGTTATGTCTTATAAACATAGATACAGACATTTTGACAGTCTCATTGCCATTTGGCAAGACTGAAGGAAACCAGACCCAATATACCAGTATACATTGTGTACTCTGGCCCAATGTTGTCCCATGCCATGGCAATCCATACCACATCAAATACAGGTACACCTTTTCTAAGCTGTTCAGCATCTAAATTCAATGCCATGTCAATCCATACCACATCAAAGTAAGTTGTTCAGTGTCTAAAATCTTGAGCAACAAAAACTAGTCCGTACTATTTGTATCGCTAATACAAATATGGTTAGGGTCAGAATGCCACACATAATGCTAAGGCAGTGAAATTCCTTTGTTTTGTTGAGACATATTGAAATAAATATCACAAGTGCAATATTGGGATTGATGATGGACTTGACAATGTTTCATTTTGCCCATATCGATAGGTATTGATTTAATACTGACTGGAAATGATGGAGAAACTACATCAATATTAATTGCCCAGCTGTGGAAATATCAAACATTGTTTAGAAATGTCAATATGAATAATTTTTTAAATTGTGTCGCATGAAAAAGTGTCAGTGTGTACTGGTCATCGGCTTTCCATTTATGGTTATCATGATATCATAGGAATATGTCGGGGTGTGAAAATTAGTTCTGCAGTTGAAATAACCCCCCCCCCCCCCCACACACACACACACGCAACCTTTAACGAAGAATTTTTGTCTCCTGAACTTGAGCAATATGCCAAGACGATTCGTAGTATTCAAGTAGATGGATGAAGAAGGCTGCAGTTGTGGAGATAACTACATGTGCTAGATAATTGTCTACTCATCAACATTCAGAATCAATCAATAGAAATAAGGATGTTATACTACAGAGAAACACTGAATTTTTGTTGCACACATTGATCAGCAAAATAAAGCATGAATATCCACATCCTCTGATTGGATTTGATATTTAAATTCTGCTTCTGTTTACCCACCAAAATCCAAACTTGTCATATTTCATTCAGCCCTTGACCACCACGGTCAATATAAGTTATTGGGGATTTTTTTTTTTACTAAAATTTGACATCAATAGTTTCAGTTCATATCTTCTCAATGTGCTGGGAATGTTTTGTTACAGAAATCATTTTGCCTGTGTTTTCGCTATATTGTATTTGTAATATTAAAATAACAATGACTGTTGTTTTCTTAGTACTTGTAAAGATTGAAAGGTATAAATAGAATATCAGTGATATAACTAGAGTAGACATTACACATCGTCACAAACCATGACCGTTTTACGGTACCGTTATTAACGAGCCGGTCCCTACATTACACTATGATTAGACAGTTTAATGTTTTTAGTAGTCAAGATATATAGCTAGGTCACAGATTATAAATATACAATTGAGATTCAACTGACTGTAATGTTATCTCTATATACGTGTGAAGCCATATTGATTCAGATGACATCTGGGAGTCCATCACGGTGTTGATTATAATGTTCTAATATTGGATCAGCTGTGCATCTTCATGTAGGCCATCCATAGATAACAACTGCTGTCATTTCTTAGTAATTCACTGTTGGATATTTATTAGAAATGATAAATGTCATTTCAATACATATCTGTCTTTCTAAACAATGGAAATAATATCACCTGATATGGAGCTTAGTCTGGCATGATGAAAATCTAACTAAAATTGCTACATTGCAAAGGCTGCCTTGACAACAGATGTCACACAAAAAACATTGCTTTATTTCTTTTGTGTCAAATATCATTTATAATATATTAAAACCAAATCATTTAAAGTGTAACAATTTGCCAAAATAATGGTATATCACACAGAAAATGTAGAATTTTGGCTTGACTTTATCCTGCCTCCAGGTAATGAAATGTAGCACTAAAAGAAAGATTTTTGTCGTTCCAAGTGACACTTTTTCATGTGACATGGCTTTCATTGTAATTTGATTGCACTACAAATACAATTCTAACATTATTTCTGATTGGTTACATCCAGTCCATCAGTCACAAACACTATTTCTGATTGGTTACATCCAGTCCATCTGTCACAAACACTATATTTCTGATTGGTTACTTGTCATACAAAAGGGAACCTTGCACACCCCTGTAACATTCACATACCTAGGACAGGGCTGTGCACATAGCTGTACCAGCTCAGTGGAGCCACGGGACTATACCAGCTATGTGCACAATATCCCTGTAACAGCTCTGGCCAACACACTAGGTGTAACATATCTAGATTTGACGAATATGTAACTGGTATGCCAACATCAATGTAATATGGATGTGAAAAATAGCAATGCAGCATAGGTTTTTACAACAACCATGTACAAGAGCTTTATCCCACAGCCATGTACCAGCTATGTGAGCAATGCAAATCAGATATAAACAAAAGGGTTGCTACAGGGTATTATTCCACCATAGCTGTTACATGTATGTGCACAACTGTGTGCTAGGTGTGCAGTACACAGCTATGGTACTGGGATGTGCAAAACAGTCATGCCACAGAGGCGGTATCCACATCCATACAACAGGCATATCTTTCATAACCATGTACCAGGGCTGTGAAAAAGTATACCCTGTAACGGGGCTGTAAGGCACACAGCTGGTAAATAGCTGTGCTCTTCATCCTAGCACTAGGATGTGGCCACATCCTAGCATTAGGATGTGCACATCCCAGTGCTAGAATGTGCAAGGTTCCATGTACTGGTTATCATCAGGTGCCATCTTCACATTATCATAATCCTCCTCCTCACCATCACCTTCATCATCGTTGTTGTCATCATCATCATCATCATCATCATCATCATCATCATCATCATCATCATCATCATCATCATCATCATCATCATCATCATCATCATCATCATCATCAGCACCATCATCATCCTCCTCACCATAACATATGCCAAGTATAGCCAATTATAACTGCTTTGTCAAATAGTCAATGGATAGTAACCCTGCTGTAGTTGATTTACTAGATAACATTCAGACTTCAGTCTTTCAATATCAAATTGTCAACTCTATAATTGCAGATTTCACATCATTCTCTTGATAGTTTTTATTCTTTCAAATCTAAGTTCTCACAACTCAAGGTGTTCATGATCTCCAAGCGATTCTATGGAAAAGCTAAACCCTGGGAGAAAGGTATACTTACCAAGGGACTGATTTGCATTCACTGACATAGCTTTCATGGAAGCAAATCAAAATGTTTGTTTTGGCTTCCATTCTTTTAGTCTGTAAGGTACAGGGCGCCCTCACACAACATATCTTACAGTCTACCATTCTATGTGTAGGATTTACCAATACACGTAATATCATTTACAAGCTTTACACAGTGAAATAGAACCATTGTGATACTAAGAATACATATATCAGGTATTCAAGAGCACCGAGTTCTGCTTAATTCTTACAGAACATTTTTATGATTTTCATTTATTTTTCAGCTGCCATGTAACTTATAAGAAAAAAGATTGCTGAAATGTGGTGTAACATTATAGGGAAAAAACACCTCATTGTGAAAGCACCAACACACACAGTGACATACAGTGACACACACAGACACACACACACAGACACAGACACACACACACACACACACAGTCTAAATATGAAATGAAATACAAACAAGAACAACTTGATTAACAGTACATTGAGGTGAATTGCTTCATTTGTTTTATTTCTGCCTTTTTTTGTAAAACAGATACCATACACTAAAACTTGCGTATGTTTTCAACATCCCTTTGTTACTTTGCAGTCGTGGAAAAACTATGGTGCTTTTTATTCACTTTAATAAAATTATAAAACACACTAATCTTGCAATCTAACTGCAATTACATCTGTGTTTCTTGGAACTACATAGGTATCGATCCCCTACACATGCAGATCTCATATTGCCAGGTACAAAGTAACATATCTGACCAGTTAGTGACTTGTTCTAGCACTGCAATTGAAAGAGTACACCTATTGAAAATAAACAAAAAAAAAAACATGCAACAAATGTATTACTGTAAAATACATGACTAAAATACAAATATTCAATAAAACTCTGAAAATGAAACAAATACGTTTAGTATAATAGTTATATCTTGTGCAAAAGTGGTAAAAAACTTACAAATATGACTACCTCCTGCACTAAAGCAATTATACATGCTTTGCTTTTTTAAGTATTTATATTCCTTTCCATTCTCCTTTCATAACCCCCACCCCCACCCCACTCCTCAAAAACATTGATCATTAGCATTTATACAAAACCTACAGATCTGCTATTTGTGCTTCTACAGAATGTTAGATTTACATGGTGGTGACAACTACACACAAGGTAATGCATTTTTCATTTCATCTACTGTTGTGTGGGTTGGTGAAGTAATCTTTACAGGTGATACAAATAAATAGGACAAACAGCATGCCTGCATGGAATATACTAGTAAGTACATCACAATCCATTCTACTTTCAATCCAACTATCACCACTGACACACACATCTAAGTCACCAAGAGTAACATAGTACTGTCCCATTTACTGTCTGGCTAAAACAAACCCACTCCAAGGCAAATACTTGCATTTATGAGAATGTCATAGAGTTGAAAAAAATTGAATAACTGTTCACATACTTTGAGGTGGAATTGAAATAAATACATTTATGTGTTACTGTCATCATACAATGACATTTGGTACAGGCACATCTTTTTTATATTAGTGAAATAAGAATTTGTGATCAACTATCATTGAAATATAATCCATGACAATAGGTATCTTAATCTCCATAGAGCAGGTATGTTCTACATATCTTCATAGAGCTGGTATGTTGTACATGTCTCCATGACAACTATGTTCTACATGTCTCAATAGAGCTGGTATGTTCTACATGTCTCCGTGACAACTGTATGTTCTACCTGTCCATAGACCTGGTATGTTTTATGTGTCTCCATAGAGCTGGTATGTTTTACATGTCAAAACTGGTATGTTCAACATGTTTCCATGACAACTATGGTATTTTCTATATGTCTCCATAACAGTTGATATCTTATACATGTCTCCTTGAAAACTGGTATGTTATACACTTACATATCTTCAAGAAAACTGGTACGTTCTACATATTTTCAAAGAATTTCTTGGAAATTAGATTACTAGTGATTGGTATCACTGTTCTTCTACAAAAACATTACATCTTGTACAATGTGAGATTTACCTTTTACCTTGTTTTAACCTATCAGTATTTTCACATCTATAACCCCCCACCCCCCCCCCCCCATCCCATTGAAATAAGCCTCTATTTCACAAATTGCTACATGCCTAATAAATGAGTGACGAATTTATTTTCACTACACACACAAGCTTTTTAAAATCCTACTATGTGGTCAACTTTGATCTGACTATATAATTCAAGGATTTACTTAAAAAAAAAAAAAGTTCTTACAAACTTATAAACATTTGTCTTGGTTATGGAATTCACATTGAATTTATTCCGATTATCTGATTATTCACATTGGATTTGTTCTGATTATCCAATCACATTGAATTTTCTCTGATTACTAAATTCACATTTACTGTTCATATTACGAAATTCACATTTACTGTTCATATTACCAAATTCACATTCAAGTTGTTCTGGATAATGAATTCACAATCATACCGAACTGTACCCATTAAGGAATTTACATCTACTCATCATATGTTTTTGATCCACACATTACAAACAAAATTCATCTCAATAACAAACGCTTAACATAATAGTCATGCTAAACTGACTTACTGGCAAACAGTACTTATTTACAATATTAATGTTTTTTCCAATGAAATTATTGGCTGTCAGTGTCTAATTCATGCAAAAATGAGTGAAGAAAAACAAATCTGAATCAATACAATGGTAGTTTGACTAAAAAAAACTGTCATTAGTTAATGTCAAATAAAAAGAAAACATATATTTATTATACATATATTCTAATGTGAAATGAAAAAAAAAAGTAGCAAACAGTTACATTACCCCAATATGCCATACTTCAGTTATCAAAAAAAAGACAAAAGAATTTACAGTTTGGCCACTAGGGGTACTGATCAGCAGCAGAGTTTTGATCAGATGTGAATTGTGCAGTACTGTAGCAATGTGCTTTGAAAGCCATTTCCCCCCAGTATTTCAAGGCAAACATAATTGTCATAAACCCTACTTCAAAAGAGTTCATTTTACATTTTTGATGGAATAATTTGTAGGAACTCAAAGTTTTTGACAGCATCTTGCACTGCCATGCAATTGGCATCAATGAAGAACATTTTAATTCATTCTCTCCGATCTGAGGCACCCTTGCATGACACTTCACTCAAAAATGGCAACAAAGCAGATAACAGAAATATGGCATATTTAATCTCTTTATAGGACCTTTCATACCTGAGTTCTAAAGTGTTGTTTGATGTCATGTGATGTGATGCGATGTACACACCCTTCCAGTGATAAAATATTGAGTATGAATCATGTTACATTTCAGCCCCACCATGGCTGGTAAAATTACTGAAATGGTACAACTTACAATCTACATGTATACTCTACACTCAGTAGAACGGTATTTTCAGATGACAATCTACCATTTTCATGGCATTGTATTATTGTTAATTTTCCACGATTATCATTAACAAAGGTATTGTGAATTAGTGATTAGCTGTTCCTCTTAATAGAGCAACATAACATCACATACAATTTCTAAATACTTTTGAAATTATTTTGTTCAACCTCATTCATGTACACTTTTTTCCATGTCAAATAATAACTTATTGGCACAACAAATAAAGTGTACTTCCAATATCTTCATTTCCTGTAACGTTTCACATCAAAAATATGGTTTGATTCCATAACTTGGAGTACAAATAACATTTTTAGGCTAAGCCAAGAGTTGCAGAATGAAATGTCAACTCTCTCCTAAACTTGCTAGGTTTACAATGTTATTTTTGTTGTCATAACACCAGTGCTGTAAAGTGGTTGCAAGACATTGGTATGAGTTGACAGCTTTCTCCATCTACTGATTAACTGTTGCCTTGTTACGCCTCTTGTTGAGAAGCGGATTGCTGGATTCCTTGACATCTTTGATCCGTATCTGGTCGTAATCTACTCTCATTGTTGCTAATGCATTTGTCATTTCATCCTGGAATAAATCAGAACCACAAGCTGAGTATTATCAGAAGTCAAAAACAGAACAATTCATTTGAAAGTAAAATATGTATTATACATGCACAAGTGCAACAACCCACATATGAATTGAAGCAAAGTCATGTATAGATGTTATCAGCATTGCAAATTTATTGCTTTTCTTCAACTGGTAGTGTCCAAATTTAAAGGCCAATGACAGATTATGATAAGAAATGAGGAGTGAAAAACAGCTGTCTTGAAGAACTATAAAAATTTGGTTTAGAACAGGAGATTCATCCACTGATAAGATATACATGTAGTAGCAAGTCAAGACCATCGCATTCAAACATTAGGGTCTAAAAAAGATTATATTCAAGTGACATTACTTTTCTGCATTTACATTTCTTAACATTTACACTTGGGTGTACTGTAGTAGAATACTTTGTAAAACTTACCTGTACATCTAACCACTGATCTTCTTCCTCTTTCAAAACAATAGCTGACATCAATGGTGTCTGTGGCACTTCAGATGCTCTCTGTGCAATGATAAATCACACAGACACAAATCAATATTGCATGATCTCTATGATTTCACTTTTTAATAAATCCTAATCATGAATTAGTTTACTTTTTAAAGTAGCAGGTAAACGTCAAACACTATTCACTGGAGAGCTCTTTTGTACCGCAACCTTTCTACATTTCACCTCTAGATGGCGCTACTTATGGGCTGAATCACTAAAATGCCATATTCACACATTCTGTCACTAGGGGGCACCAATTTAGAAATCGACATGAACGTTATAACAATCTACATTCACACTTCTAGCACTAGAGGGCACTGTTTACAAGCAAGGTCTATTGGAAATGTCAACTATGCATGTACGATAATGCTTGCTTCAATGACACAAGTCCACTGTCTTTCTACTGTACCAATACTTGTATCAAGTTGAGCTATTTCGCCATTTTGTAGCTGACTGTTTTTCTTATCATACCCCTATCACATCATTACAACTTACTTTAACCCATGAATATTCCATAAACTCGGTAATTGTCATTCTTTCATTAGGATCAGTCTTCAGCAGTTGTCTGATCAGGTTCTTGGCTTCTTCCGAAACATTGCTCCATTCTGGGTCTGGGAATTCATATTGACCATTCCTTATCCTCTTCTTCATTCCTGGTGAAATTGCCATTCCATGATTGCTATAAAATGGTGGGAAACCACACAATCTGGCAAAAGAAAAGTATAAATATTTCAATCTTATTTAATAAAGAAGTGAACAATTTAGCAGTTGTTGACACAATAAGTATCTTTATTAGATGAACACATGGAAAGTGAACACATCAGATGTATTTCAGCAAAATCTACTTTCCAAATTATTGATTATTAAAATTTGGTCATGTGTAAAACCGTTGTCCATTCATTGTAGACAATACAACTCAGGTTTTGTATAGAAGTCAAACTCTAAAACCTAACCCTTGTAATAATATATAAACTTGTCTATTCTACAGTCGTCTATAGTTCTAAAATTTTGACTGAATATAATCTTGCCATAACTGTAGATTAACCCTGTTGTTTACAAAGAAATATGGGAATGGCATCTTCTGAAGTGAGCACTCAGAATAAGTGAATTATTACGGTAATGGTTCATACAATTTACATTCTTAACAGAACTGAAAACAAAGAGTGAATGACTGCACAGTAAAATTGCTAAATAATGACTGATATCTACTTCCTACTTATGACTTCCTAGTATTTAGCGCTCAGCTGCTAATGAAGTCAATTTAGGTGATGTCTTCCAGTACATTGACTGCCATGATTCACACAACAGCAAATTGACAACCTTCTCTGTACAGCTGTCTTATTCAATGATATACAGATAAATGAA
This sequence comes from Glandiceps talaboti, assembly GCF_964340395.1. Classification (NCBI taxonomy): domain Eukaryota; kingdom Metazoa; phylum Hemichordata; class Enteropneusta; family Spengelidae; genus Glandiceps; species Glandiceps talaboti. The sequence continues at coordinate 6,473,619 of NC_135549.1, read as the reverse complement.
TGAATCACATACTCTTACACACACACAATAGACAAGAAGATGACAAACAGTGCCATAACACTTACAGAATATATGTAATAACTCCTAGAGACCACATATCACATGATTTATCATATTTCTCAGGCCCTAACACTTCAGGAGCTGCAGAGCAAAAAAAACAACATTTCAGAAATATAAGCATATTTCAACCAAATATCATTTCAAAGGTGTGATAAATTTATCATAGAAAATACTCACAAGAATCTACGATACTGCAAAATGTCACCTCACGTGTCAAAGTTTACTAATTTGTAACATTGCAGCATCTTGACATACTAAAATGACCTGTGTATAGGTTAGAGTCCAATAGGAGAGATGTTCATGGATAAGTTTGGGTGAAATGTTCAATTCTATTCAGTTGACCTCTAATACTAAGTACTGTATTGATAACTTTATAATCCAAATGTTAATCAAATAATCTAATTAAATATGCATTATTGGTTGAATTAATTTAGTAAAGGGATGGTTTCAAATTCCCATTATTAGATAATTAAAATCTGTCATTAATGTTACATAATAAATTAATTATAATCTCTTTGTCACATCATCAGACATTATACAAATCTGTCATTTACATCACATCATTAATATACAAGTTGATGAAATGAATGATTCATGCAGCCAAGTCTGTTTGTATACATGTCTGCAAGAAAGATGAATAAATTGCCTTAGCAAATATTCTGTCAAATAAATATTAATATCATGAAACCTGGAATTGCATGACAGGGAATTAAAATATTAATTGCCTATCCTGTCATTGAAATATTTCTTATTGTACTACATATTGTAATCAAACGGTACATCAGATCAATACAACATTTCTTTAACATGATTATTCAGCTGCTTTAAGTCCTGGCAATGTCTGAAATTTGATAAAAACTGTGAATTTTCAATAAATAGGGAGGCCCATTGTAACAACTGTAATGATTTTAATAAATATCTTGAAACATTAAATCTAAAACATAGGTGATTATTATCAGGAGTAACAATTTAGGGTACCCTCTTTGGCTAACATGATATCGTATTGGATATTGAAAAATGACATTATTTTCAAAATGACACATCACTTAATTAATAGTTATAATGATCATCAAACTAAAAACCTAATAAGTTCTATTTTTATAGACTACACAGGGTGTATCTACACTTTATATGAAAATTTCATTTTTTGCACTCTTTCTACTCTTAATTCATGTGAAGTCAGTAACAGATTATGACAGCTAGATAATTTCCTTTATCGTCATATTTGTACATATGTTATACAAAATGACTACAATTGTTTGCAGATAGTAAAGTGTATGCAGTAGTTTGGAAATGAACTTACCTACATAATATGGTGTAAAGTATGGAATCTGTATATTATCATGAAATGTACAAGGTATCAATTTCGAAATGAACTTACCTACATAATATGGTGTAAAGCATGGAGACTGTATATTATCATGAAATGTACAAGGTATCAATTTCGAAATGAACTTACCTACATAATATGGTGTAAAGTATGGAATTTGTATATTATCATGAAATGTACAAGGTATCAATTTCGAAATGAACTTACCTACATAATATGGTGTAAAGTATGGAATCTGTATATTATCATGAAATGTATGAGGCATCAATTCTGAAATGAATTCACCCACATATGTAATAAGGTGTATAGCATGGAATATGTATCTTTGCAATGAACTTACCTACATAATAAGGAGTATAACATGGTGTCTGTAACATAGTATTTGTAGTTATCTTGGCAAACCCAAAGTCTGTTAGCTTCAAAATAGCATTAGGTGATGTATCAGTATACAGTAAGTTTTCTGGTTTAATGTCCCTATGTGCTATATCTTTGCTGTGAAGGAATAAAATAGCTTTTCCAATATCTGCAACTATCTGTGCTGCCTCTGAAATGGAAATAACATAGAATATGTTTAGTTTTAAGAATACATGTCATTACCTGTCTTGCTTCTCATATGAACTATGCATGGGAAACAAAAAAGTTATTGCATAGGTGTATTCTCAATTCCTGATAACTGAATTTACATTATCTGTTTAATACTTAGAGTGATGTTCCACATGTTTAGAATCACAGGTTTCATCAAAATTGTTTTACGAGTTTGTTCTACCACTAACAGAAATGAACTACACTATGTTCTACTGACTTGATTAACATATTAAAGGAAGTAAATTAATTCCATTATTCAGCAATACAGTTGGTGTTGATATATATTATAATGTGATAACACATCCTACAACTCTACCGCTACCTTTATGATTTTACTTATGCATGCCTCTTAAAAGGATATTTTATTGCCGTCTATACTATTCTATAGTTTTTTTTTCTAAAACACAAAACAGACAACAATATACTTTTTGCAATACAAATGTACAAATATTTTGAAACTACTACACTATCCCCCAATGAAGACATACTACAGTGTACATTACACATACCTCTTTCTGTGAATGCTGAATCTGCTCTTTCTTGTATCCTGGAGAAAAGTTCACCTCCTTCCATACTGTCAATGCAAAATAAAAACATCAACACATTAATAGATAATACCATGTGATGATTACTCAAAGTTGACTTTTATAGTCTAACATTTCAATTGGAGTCACAGTAACAAGCATTTCATTAGGTCTAGTGAATAACTTTACAAACTTCCATTAACTTATTACATGCATGGTTAATGCCACCATAAACTGTCACTTGTCATTAGATTAACATGTAATAGCCAGCATGTATCACCTTTCAGCCAATTTTCGCCATAGTTCTAATTCAACTATTTATGTATATCCTGTATACAACAGTAATGAGTGTATTAAGTACTTCAGAAAAAATTTGAGAAATGTGGGCTATGGGTAATAAATTAATGTGTAAGGATGTGTACACATTGACAATGTAGAACTTTTACAAATTCCTATTCACGTTTACTACTAGTATCTATCAAGACATCAGTGATCATATTTCAACCTAGTCTGGATGCCAACGTGGTTTCTAACTAAACCTGTCAGTGGAGGTGTATTATCGTAAGGATACCATATATACGAACTAGACTAATTTCAATCTGAAGCAAAGTTCATTTTGGACTATTTTCTGTATTGATTAGAACCACTTTATTTCAATATATTATACAAAATAAATTATACAAAACATTTCAGAACAAACTTTCTTTGAGAATTATTATCCCTGCATCGATTCAGTTGAATTGGTTCAAAATTGGTTCAAAATCATCTTGTGTCCCCATAAGAAAACTGAGCAATGTTTTGAATTGATAAACCGGTTTTGAACTGCTTTACTTAGAATCAGGCAGGGACTAATTTCATTTTGATTTCAAACTGATTTCATTATTCCATATGGGGGACAGGGCTAACGTGTCAAGAAAGAGCCGTGGTACATGTAGATTATACTTACCATTCCATAACAACTAAGAGACAACGACTTCCATGGTAAACATTTTCATATACATCTATGATATTGACAATATGAAGACACCCTGATGCTTTCCAGTGTAAATCTAATTCTCTTCTTGCTTTGGGGTTATCTCTTAATACCTACACAAAAACACAAAAGTTCCAAAACTCATTCAGGAAACTGAAACTGAACTCAATATGGCTACTGAGGGATGTGTTGGAGAAGTCAATAAAGATTATATTATATTCACAGTGGCTATCTATTTTAATTCTTTTGTGCCATGAATAGTAGTGATGAAATGTATGTGCTGAAACCAATCCTGAATATGTCACAGAGACCGCTTCTCATTTCTAGGTACTCTCTTGACTGAAAAAAACAACCAAAAATACTTGTTTTCACATCATTTGAAATTTGGTCAATAGTAAAGTGTGAGAGTAGTTCTCCAACTCTACACAATTTAATTTTAGTTTCTAAACTATTAATACAGTACCTCCTCCACAATCAGGAAGGAAAACACCTTTGTTCTTGTTCTGTATTCTGACCACATATCTTGAAATGGTCATCAGTGCTACATGTATGCCTTCAAGCACAACAATTATACTATGAGTAGTAGTTACAGACTACAGTACATGAACATGTTTTGTGCATGTAGTTCATTCTTGCAAACCAGACTTATTATTTCTACTACTACACTTCAAAATAACACCGACTCGTTAAGAACGGTGCTGTATAACGGTCATGGTTTGCGATGATGTAGTTATTAAATTCCATTATTCAATTTGTTCTGTGAGTTGAAGTGTTGTCTGTACTCAGTTTCAGACAATTCATGTGACATTCAATGATTCAATTCCTCGATATCACCATAACCATAAATGTATATCCCTATTGCATGCATACAATCAAAATATGTAATGTTCTGTGTATTAAAAGTATTTATTTGTGAAACTATGTCAAGGATATGATATGGCCATACATATGGAATCATGATGCATGAAAGTTGTATTGCATGTTGTTGACAACACACATCAACATGTATAGCCTTGAAACTAATTTATGAAATTAAGTCATGCATGGGGTCATACTATGTCAATGAAAAATAACACAGATTTATCACACGACAGCTAAATACATTACTCTGTCTATCCAACCATCATATACATGTATATGTAATCCAGTAGACATGTTGAAATGACCTTCAAGGCAAATAAACAAAGTTTCAGCTGGTACTATTGCCTGTTCATTAAATCAAAGTGTTTATATTACACTTCCCTGTAAAAATGCTACATACATGTACATGAATCATAACCAACTCCAGCACTATAAATAATTATTGTTTGGATTTCACACCATTCTCATTTCAAGGCCAGTGTTGGACTAGGATTACTGTAAAGCTTGTGATAGAATTAAGAATGATGATGCTATCTAATCCTTATGCACGGTCCTACTGAACTAGCACTATAGGATTGAATCGTGGGCCTTTAAAGTGGCCATAAGGATGAGGATTTGATATTTATTTTGGATTTGTAATTTATAAAACAACTTTATCCTGGCTTTCTACTTGAAAAAATCAAAATCAATGTGAAACAACATATGCCACGTCCTTGTTTGCAACTCAATAAATGGCAAAAGATTAAACAAATGTGTGAAATGTTTGTTACTGTATGTACAATAACAATGTACAATAACAAACATTTTATGCATTTTTAGTTTTTTACAATGTATTGAGTTACACACACAAACTTTGTCAATGTTGTTTGACATTGACTTTGCAAGTAGGAAGCCACGATAAAATTCTTTTATAAATTAAAAATCCAAAATAAATACCCAATCCTCATCCATATGGCCACTTTAATGATGTTCAATATGTTCTTGGTGGGCACAATTATATCATAGGAAGACATGCGTGTATACACGTACTACAGTGCCACAAGCCCATCATGTCTTATATATTGTGAACATATCAAATCATCTACATTTGTATATTTCATTTTACATCAAAATTTTACATCAAAATATACAACAACAAATGTGTGTGAATTCATGCTGGGTGTTATCTTTTGTGCAGGACTGTTGAAATAATGCACACTGACATTTGAATTTAGGTCAATGTCCTTATAATATCTTGAAGATTCTTAACATATGATGTTTACAAAGAGAGAAATCATCAACACTTGGTATGACTCATAACTAGATTTGATAAAGACATGTAACTAGGTTATGTAGCTTAAGTTATGGTAGTTATAATATATCATTTCTAAGGCTATTTTTAGTAAAGTGAGTTTAAAAGGTCATGGATTCTAACATACTGTACAGTGTCTGAAGATGGTATACCAGTTTATTACATTTATATGTGTTTAACTTATACACATGTATTCTCTCTCTACCAGGAGGAATCATATTTTCAGCAAACACTGTAATATGTCCTGCCACAATAACATAATTTTGAGGCAAACAAAATACATGTATGTAAGATGCTGGTCTTTTGATCATCTTTGTATAGGTTATATTGTCCTAGAATGACCACATGCAGACTTCTAAATCTTTTCTCCATACACATATTTTTACAGGTTTTAAAAATGCCAGCGAAACCTGATATATAGAAAATAATGGGTTCTGATGCAACCATGGCAGATATATGATTCACAGCAATTAACATGGCCAATGTTGTCCATGATCACTATCCTCTCCAGTGATCATACTGTGTATAGGAAACTGGACTACATAGTACATGCCTGATGACAGAGTATTTCTTTGATGGAAATGCAATGTAAATGAACTTGAACTGTTCTGCTAGGGAGTAATGGTAAAACTAATTGATGAGAATATCAAATTGTTTCTCCAGGGTTTTAACATCCAAACCAGCCAGTCTTTTGTACCACCTGAGCAGGTCTAGATTACCAATGAGTCAGTCTGTGACCTTCTACACCCATGAAATGGACATATCAGATGTACTTTGTGACAATTATCTGCCCTGTCCAGTTCATTCCCCCCTGTGAGATATTGTCATATGACCTAGAAATCCAACCAGGGAGATGTTGTTATATATAAGAATCAAGCAGGAATTGTTATCACAAGTCTGATTTTGTACTAAGCACTTTGTATGAATTTACTAATCCAGGGTAATGCATGACGGCAGACGCATGCAGTAATCTCCTAGTCTCCTACAAAGGGAAGATGAGTATATCTTGTAGAGGGAATGAAGTGATTGATTTGATGCTTTAACATGTACATAGATGTGAATGCATTAAATACAGTCTAATAAAATCCCTAGGACTACATGCAGAAGTTTGTATTGGAAGTGTAGTACATTCTACTCGCAAGAGATGATAGAAATAGCATTACGTTGTAAGTGTTCAAAGAGAGATTGGATTGTGCCCAACACCTAAAGTAACCTGCCATTGATTCACAAGTTGTACATTGTATGGATATAAAGCATCGTATTTATTTCATTATTTCGAATCACTTGATTTTTTAAAAGGAATACTTTAAGTCAATGGGCCAAATCTCTGATTGGTTGAAATTTAGGATATAAATAGACATCTTGAAAACATGACTTATCTACCAAGCACAATAAGTATTAAGAGGAAGTGTAGCCATTGGTTTTAACATTCTCAACATTAAGTGTGAACAGATTGAATATTGTATGATGAACCTGTAATCTCAATAAATCTCAGGAACATGTCTCCTGAGTCCTACCTAATTCTACATGTACAGTCATAGCATTGGTTAATTTAATTCTAAGTGTCAATTTTCAGATCCAAGAATATGAAAGAATTGCAGTCTTTCAGAAAGCTAAAGCTGTGCATAGTACCGTAATGTTTTGGCCATAAAAGTGAATGACTTCACTGTACATGACTTCTTTAAATGGTAATACCTCACGAGTTGACAATTAGGGAGATGAAATTTGAAATGATACGTAAGAAGTGAATGACTTGAAGGACCTCAACCTGACATGAGTCAGTAACCTCTCAATGAGAATAACGTGAAGTGAATGATCATACTAAAACTGAAAATCACAAACACATCCATATTATATTATACCATTCACTGCAATATCTTGCGACTGGTGGGCCCTGAATTGTTTTCATTAATGTATACATAGAGAGAAGAACACAGTCACTTGGCAACAACTTACGTTTAAAATGACTGCAATGGTTCTATTTGTTTACTAGTCCTATGGATCTTGATCACATCATGGAGGTAGAATCATCTTACTTGTGCCTTGTCAAAATGAATAATCTCAGTTTCAACTAGACCCACACATGCTTGCCCTTAGGGACGATCGCACAATGTTGCACAAGCTCAAAAACGAACATCATTTGTTCAGGTCAAAACCCCCCTCCCCCCTTCCCCCTAATTGAATGTTCACAAGTGCAACATCAAACATTTATATATTATGTAAACCATCATGAAAAATGTAGCAGGCACACCACTATGATCGATGTACTGTAAAAACATGATTGTAAACACATTAAAATAGTACAAGAAACCCAGCACCATATCTCACTTTAGAAATAAATTTTTATCAACTTTATCAACATCTCAGTAGTAAATTTGAAAGCTGTTATCATTGAAGGAGTGAAAGTTTTCCGTTGAAATTTGGTTAGAAGTGTGAAAATGAAGTTCAGCAATGGCACTGACGCCAGACCCCCTCTAAATGAATGAAGTTCGCTTTATATTGAGCTTGTGTGACATTGTGTGGTATACCCTTAGTTGCCACAACAGTGACAAGCATTTTCACCTGTCACTATATAGTGGGTAATCAAATGAGGTCACTGAGACTACAGACATGACATGACCAATATCTGAATGCCGACATCAGACTGACCACTAATACCTCTATTCTATCAGTGTACCAGCATATATTCTAAGTGTACCAGGAATGGATACATGTACCTATCTACCTGTATTAGACTGGCCACTAACATAATCTAACAGTGTACCAGGATACATGTACCTGTCTACCTGTATCAGACTGACCACTAATACATTCTAACAGTGTACCAGGATACATGTACCTGTCTACCTGTATCGGACTGGCCACTAACATAATCTAACAGTGTACCAGGATACATGTACCTGTCTACCTGTATCAGACTGGCCACTAACATATTCTAACAGTGTACCAGGATACATGTACCTGTCTACCTGTATCAGACTGGCCACTAATACATTCTAACAGTGTACCAGGATACATGTACCTGTCTACCTGTATCAGACTGACCACTAATACATTCTAACAGTGTACCAGGATACATGTACCTGTCTACCCGTATCAGACTGGCCACTAACATAATCTAACAGTGTACCAGGATACATGTACCTGTCTACCTGTATCAGACTGGCCACTAACATAATCTAACAGTGTACCAGGATACATGTACCAGTTTATTGTCTGCATGTATATCCTCCTTCCTCCTAGTTCATTATTACCACAGCACTACACATCAGATGGCAATTTTCCAATCTATTTACTGTTCACCATCAATCTCTGCCTTTCAGTGCAAGCTGTCAATAACACCTAATGGGTTCACAGACATCACAAGACATGCAGGAAATAGTAAATGCTATCCATTTAGATTTACCCTACTCAGTGAATCTTGCCAAGTCATGACTTCAATAAATGTGTAGAAGTCAGAAATCAATATGTAGGTATACGTCTATGTGTGGAGATTATTCTTGTACTTATGGCATTGTGAATGCCTAGTAGTTCAATATTTGATATATGACAGAATGAAGCATTTAACAGGATACATGTGAAGGTTTTAATTATAACATCAATTATGGAAACAGAAATGGATCTATTCTGTCAAACTTTATAGTGTGTGTAGTCTAGTATTAAACTTAGTGTACAGTACATGTATGTATATCATTTTTGAGAGTAAAAATCAGCTGTACTTAGAACAATCAATATGTCACACTTTATCTAATATGTAGTATCTAGTATCTAATATAATATTTTTCCCACAGTTTCAATCAATACCAGAGGGAACTTGGGCTATTTTCAATTTTTTTTGGTCCGAGGACATTTGATCTTAATCACACTAGACAGTACATGTATATACATTACATCACAGTACATTTTTGTATTTACAGGATACTGTAAATTCTAGTATAACATGGTTTGGAAAACTGCCAGAATAGCGTTTTAAACTTTTGACATTTTATATTTGTGTCTACATGTATATAATGTAGCATATTACATTTCTTGTAAATTGACAAAGTTGATGCTTGTTGAATATTTCTGTGATAGGTTTTCAAATCTTGAAGTAGTTCACAGAACCATGTGTTCTACTAGTGCTATTCTTCATCGAATCTTAAGATCTCTCCTTTAGAGATGAGGCGATACCATGTGGGCATCCAGACTAAGAACCATGTAAATTGTCCTACTAACAATGATTCTGAGACAATCTACTCCAGGCAGTCTACCCACCTTATAATGTTAGACAATGGTCTGGGAATTGGAGTGTGTTCACAGATAAATTGTCCTACAACATACAAACAATGATTCTGAGACAATCTACTCCAGGCAGTCTACCCACCTTGTTAGAAAATGGTCTGAGAATTGTCCTACAACTTACAAGCAATGATTCTGTGACAGGCTACCCTAGGTAGTCCACCCAATGGTCTTGGAATTGTCCTACAACTTACAAAAATACAAGCAATGATTCTGTGACAGGCAATGACACAATACCAACTGGACCATACATGTATTAAACTCAAATCCATTGAGTAGGGTAGGGACACACCATGGCTGAAGTAGGATGAGGTGACTTGTGTATGTATCAACTACTGTAACAGCCATTTAATAACAAAATCAACTATACTTATGACGATTTATTACTGGGACTGGTAACTGAAGTGACAATCTGTCATGATGTTGGCAAATTAGAAGCTCAACTGCATGACAAAAGAGATATGATGCTAAAAGTGTTGATTACACAACAAATTATATGTATTCCTGAGAACAGGAAAACTTTACAAGGCAAGTGAATATGTATAATAGAAAGTTGAACATAAATAAGGGGTATTAAATTGCACAAATTAATATTCAGATGCAGTCAGTTGAAGAATTTGGTGTGTGTGGTTTTTTTTGGGGGCATGATACAACATACATATATGTACATGGATAATTTGTTCTGATACTCCTCTGGATAAAACAAAATATCAATAACAGGAAATACAGGACAGCTGTCAATATTTTACTGCCAAAAGGGTGTAATGTTCTATAAATACCTTGTATCATTTCCCTTTTCAACCACCACACACATACTGATAGTAATTTATGCAATTCTTCATCTAACAGACAACTACACAATTAAATTATTGAATCATAACCTCATTTCAAATGGATTTTTAGCTTGTGATTTTTTTGTGACGCAGGTCAGCAGTTTCTTATGTTGTAGTTCAAAGCAATGAATAAGTGGCATTAGGATGATCATATTTGGTTTTTAAAAAATGGACCCATGACATTTATGTGTCATGAATCAGCCATAATTTTTTTTGTTAATTCCTTTGGCACTATAAAAAGATATACATATATATATGTAGATATTTGAGAAGATATAAAATGATTGTTTGCTATTTCTTGAATTCATACATCAAAATCATATATCCAGACTTGATAACCTCAAGCACTGCCATAAAATAGACCACACACAAACTGTAAATATGAACTACTGGTATCACAAACACTTGGATACTGAGAGAGCTCTCACTTGTATAAGTTGTAATAAATCAATTCAACTCCCCACAAAGTGACATCATCAATATTATTTCTTCCAGTTTAAGATGCTATTCCTAAGAATGAAATATTGTAAATAACTTGGTACAGATGTTAACCACAAGTTAATTAGCCTGGCTGTCAAGGTCAAAGCCTTTGGTCTGTGGAAAACCTGAGTCTACTGGTATTGATGATGATGATGACTCATTTTGTATCAATGTAACTAATATAAACATAGCTACAACATGTTGGCATACGAAGCTGCCAGACCTAAATAACAACATACATTTTAACAAAGTGAGTATATGTCTCCCATTTCAGAACCCTAGACTGATTATCTCTATTCATCTCTATGGAATGTAAAGCAAGAAAACTATGGCGTTCAAATATTTCCAAGCCTAAAACAGTAGCAGTGTAATTTATTCACTATGGATATTCTCTCTTTTTTATTTAGATCATTTCTGCTTTGTTCTGAAATTCGTATATTATTATTACTACAAGTACAACATCTCTCTCCTTTACTGAGCATATCATTTGATTTGCATATAATTTGATTGCACACATACATTCCCTGTGAATACAAAACTGTTAAATTTCAGTATAAATAGGTATGTACAAGAACTGACTGTATGATGTGTTATTCAGTCCTTATCAGCCCTCTCTTCTGCCCAGCTGATAGGCATGGCATGATACATGTACCTTACAGACTACTGAGACTAATATAAATGAATAGTGCATAAAAATATATTTTGTGATTTTTTTTTATCAGTAGTGATATACATAGAATTGAAGAAATCACTACTTAGATTCATATAAAAATCATATTGTGTACTTGTCTGAATTATGCAAAAAGCTGTATCTACAGTTTACAAATACAATCACCTACAGATACTAGCTAGGAGGAAATACCTTCAGACAGCTAAGCTTTAACTTTCATTTTCATCTCCAGTCGTGAATGATAATGTACAAAATGTACAAGTGACACAAACATAGCTGGAATGGTATCCAAGTCAATGAACTTGGATTACTCATAAATGTGCAAGTACATGATATGCTTATATAGACACATATATATAATATATCACACTGTTGATATTAAACTTCAGAACTGACATGATACAATACAGTATACATGTACAAGTATACATACATGTAACAGTATGGGAGAAAAGGACTTCATCAAATCTACAAATAATTGTAAAAATATTAGACAAAATTAGAGATCATATTTTGCTGCCTTTATTTTAATAAAATTACAGTAAGGTTGATTAATCAAAATTTATTGACTTTATCAATGATGATACCATGAAAATATAATTTATAAAATATTTCAAAATAACTATCAAATTCTGTCATTTTCATTGAATTTGAAGTATTCATTTAAGTGATATTATACAATCTCTCAATATCGCCATATTTATAGTCTTCATTCTGTGTATTTGTGTATTGTTTGTTGATGGGTGTAACACTTTGATGACTATCAATGAATTCATAGTAAAATCGGTCAAAATGACTAATACTGTTGTGTCTCTTACACATGTACAACTAGCAATGGCCAGGATGGTCACAATTATGAGTTAACAATAGGTTTACACCAACAACAATCTACAGAAACAACATTATCAAACTATTTTATTGTAGGAACCTGAATAAACGTAATTTACAAATAACTGTGCCTTTCTTGAATCAAGAATGTCTGAATGTACACATCAAGTGATTGTACCCATGATCATGATGTATCCGACATATTTTCTGTAAGTATTGTAATAAATACAAATAACTGATTCCATACCCTAGTGATATTGCTGTTTTGTAAAATCAAAAGTTAAATGTAAAGTGTCTGTTGTTAATTTTTCACAAATATAGTCACTATTGATGTCATAACGACAGAGAAAAAGAAGACTTCGGAAAGGTACAAATTAAATGTAGAGGTACGGTGTCTACAATACATGTATGTATGTTCATACGCATAGTATGTTTGTCCAGGATATCGGAAGAGGATGAAGAGTGATGTGACCATGTCGCTTTCAATAATGAAATTGACATATTTGATCTCGTGAGAACTTATTGCTTGTTGAGGGAATCCCCACCCTCGGACCGCCACACGGTATACATGTACCCCCTCAACGTGCATGCCCAAATATATTCGGTAACTTCCGGCGTGTTTCCAACTGTTAAATATCTCGCCATCGTACCCCTCGAAGGAAGATTCAACGATTAAAAACAGACATTTTGGCTTACCTTTAGGGCAAATTTATGTCCGGTCGACCTCGAGTAACATTCTAATACCTTGCCATTAATTCCAAGTCCTAAAACGTTTTGTGAAATTTTGTAATCGTCTGTGATTGTGGTTTTCTTTGGTTGCAAATTCTTCGATTGACTCTCACCCATCATTTTTTAGTTTACAGACTGATGAAATGTAAACAGTGATGTGAGTTACTCGTAAGTAAGTCCTGAAACGATGTAGTTTGACTTTGAAGGCAAAACAGGCGGCGTGGTTGACTTATTTGATACGAAAAAACCTATCACACTGGACTAAACTGGTTACTCCTTCGTCCGTATGTACAACGAGCTCGGTGCAATGACTTGTCTGTGTGTCGTATCACAGGGCAGGTCAAATATAGACGATGACGTCATGTTGAATGCACTTGAGTGAATTGCTCAATACATGTAATATGTACACACGGGACCGTAGGCAAACATAGCGTCAGTCGTATTAAAATAATGAGGGTAAATTATTTCCCACGTGACGATGAAATTTATTCTCATACCTCGATATTACGAATGTGTGAAATCATTATTATGCCCCTTGTGAGGAAAATAATGGCCAACCTACAGACATTTAAATTTTGTGTCCCGAGATATGTATTTCAGAAAATAATAAAATCACTGGTTTCTGGGATCGCGTACACATAACCTATCTGTAATCTTGAACCACATGGCACTCAGGTTTGGTTAGTTATGATTACGAAAACAAACACACAAACAAACAAATAAACAAACAAAAATAAATAAATAAATAAATAAATAAATAAATAAATAAATAAATAAATAAATAAAACATATGGTAATTCTTGTTTTTGATAGTGATTTGTACTGACTCTCCTGTTGATGCTTGTCAGTATTTATTTATTTATTGCGGGTTTATTTATTTATTTATTTATTTTGTTTGTTTGTTTGTTTGTTTGTTTGTTTGTTCGTTTGTTTGTTTGTTTGTTTGTTTGTTTTCGTAAACATAACTAACTAAGCCTGAGTGCCCCGTGCTTGAACGACTATCGTCACAACATGTACACTATTCCGCTCTGACATTTTGATTTTTGTATAAAATTCAAACACACGGATCCTGTTGCCAGGTAGAGAAATAAGTCACAACGTTGTAACTTGAGCCTTAAGTTTAAAAAGACATGGAAAACAACAATCTGGGAAATACTACGTGTATCTGTCATACTTACAATGTGTTTACATCAAACATAAACAAAAACAAAAACAACAATATTCTGTAACATTTATATGTAAACTCTCCGTAGAAAACGCTCGTACATATAATTAGTCAATTTTTGTTGACCCCTTTTCTAAGCTTTAATACGTGTCCCCGTGAACCAAAGTTCCCTTTGATTTTATTGTATTCAGTTTTAGTTGTAAATTTCCTACATATTATAACACGGCAAACCAAAGAATAGGAAGAAGCCACAATAGAGTGAATAATTAATATTTAGAGAGGAATGCCAATACATCACTTCTACGAACGTAGAACGTACGTAAATCATCCACACATGACAGACTCAGATACGTGATGGAACTGTGTCAAACACCACTTCACATGTGACAGCCATATATGTTACATTTGAACGATATGCCACATGTCATGTCTTTTATTGCTGACGTTAGAGTATTATATTGCCATGTTGAACTTGTTGTCTACAAGTTCAAGTATTCATCAACCAGACCAGGAGACGGAGGGGGTGGGTGGGGTGGGGTGAGAAAGCGTGCAATAACATCATGAATAAACATTTGTGAATGAATTATCGCGGCAAGAAGAAAAGTAAACTATTGATGGCAGAATAAACAATCAAAAGATAAATTAATTAGTTCATTAATCTAATTATTATTGGCAACTAGCCAAATAGTTGGAAAATGTTTTTTAATTAAACCTCGATTAGTCTGTACATGCTGTAAGATACAACGTGTTGTGCCACGCCTATATTAGCCAGTACAGTAACAGAAGACAGATTTGGGAAAGGCATAGTCTAGTCACTACGATTTGTGTTACACTACATCCCTGCATCGATGTGTGGAGATAAACTTAGGTAAATCGTATAACACATATTGGAACTTAGTCTAGGTCCTAACAGGGGTGGGATTGTAGTAGGTAATACGGTCCCTGTCAGGACCTAGACTAATTGGAACTAGGCTAGGATAAGGAACAGCATGAAGTGTGACAATCTTACGTACATAAATTTCACAGTCGCTTGTAAACTGTTATTCCTTTCCTAAATGGTTTTATTCTTGTCTATGACGGTCCTAATACAGAACAATCAGGACGTTATTATAGGGATTGGCGATATTCTTATAAAATCGGTAGCGATGTCATACCCCCCCTACATCGCTACCGATTTTATAAGAATATCGCCAATCCCTATAATAACGTCATTGTTCTGTATTAGAACCGTCATAGACAAGAATAAAACCATTTAGGAAAGGAATAACAGTTTACAAGCGACTGTGATAAATTGTAAGTTTTGATGTAGCATAGCAGTGTGTTCTTCTATTTGTAAATGCATGTATTAAACTTATCTTGTGTGTTTCGTTCACCTCGATAAAAAAAAAATCGATTTATTGTCGACTTTACTAAGTAAGGGGTTTGTCGAAAATACTGGTCATCGATAACAGTACAATTACCACCTTTTGCATTGTGGGACCTCACACCTGTCTTAACAAGGCCATGTCTCTGATTTGAGTCAGCCGTGGTTTTTATTTTTCTATAAGCTAAGGTTTGTCTGCGGTATACAAGTAACGTTTTCAAATTGTATATCATTTGTCAGATATGTTATCAAGAATGTTACATAATATATATAGAAGTTGTGCTGATCCTTTATGATCAGATGATGGCGATGATTATTACATTTTTTGAAATGTATAATTATAGTACGATAGTATTCCAGTTGTTATTTGCCGTAGCACATCATTCTTGTCGTCAGACTTCCTTGCGAAATATTACCACTTTCCACCCCACTTGCAGTAAGAGTATTACTTTAATTTATTACAATGAAATACATGTTTTTTTAGATTTATCCCCTACAAAGTACTGATTTATTACAAAAGTAGATAGAAATTGACAATAATAAACTTTTTATATTTGAAACGGGCTATTTTGAGTTCAATGATGTTGACAGACACCAGGATTTCAGGGTGTCATTAAAGGACGCCTTCAGCAATTACGGGGGCGGAGGGGAGGGGGGCAACGTTTTGTCTAGACGGCAGACGAGGCTCCAAAACGAAGAAACATGGCATTATTGATGGAAGTATGGCAACCGAGGAGGCTCAAGATATTTATGATGTTTATTTCATATAAAAAAAGAAAAAAGGAAAAAAAAGTGTTGTTTTCTATCAATTTGCATTTGCAAAATAATTTCCAAGTTAAATTCATTTTTTATTTTCATTTGCAAGACAAAAAATATATGGTTAACAACTTGACAGATGTACAATCTTCACACCAAACATTCACTTTGGAAACGACTATTGATCATGTACAGCTATCACACGGTTTACACAAAACTGGTCATGAAAGGATCATCATTTTGTTTGGCAAGAAACTTGAATAAAATAGTGATGTGTGATGCAGGGGTTTGGAATAAAATATAGCTATGGACCTGTAATGTATATTCGCTTATATAAAAATATCGCCCATGGTATTACAGCACAACTGCACAGTTTTGTGTTAATTTTAAGAAAATGTTTATCCATGAGTCGATCCATCGACCCCTGTTGTTACCGAAGGGATAATGCAATATACACCACAATTTCACTGTTGCTATGGGGGGGGGGGGGTCTTATCGGGGTAACTATACTGTGTGTTAATTTTTGCATGATCTTGATGCTATGAACATATGCATTCATTTGGATGTTTATCCATATCACTGTTCATCCCTGTCATTATCTTTGCCATATGTATACACTATAATTTGGATGCTGCCATGGGCGTAGTCTTGTTGCTAGGCATATTGCATTTACTATTTGAATGTTTATCCACCAAGCCTAACCATCAATGTTATTAGCAATATACATCATCACCTGGCTGTTACTATGAGTGTGGTCTTGTTGCTAAGCTCATAATAACTTTATGCATGTTTCCCTCACATACCTACCCATCCCTAGTCCCTGTTCTTATCTTTGCCATACGTTTATACACCATCATTTGGTTGTTGCTATGGGCTTGGTCTTGTTGCTGGGCATATTCGCATACAATAATTGAACCTTTAGACCTATTCGCTTGAATTCCAAATTATTTTGTTTGTAAAATTATATATTTGCAAACAATATGCAATACTGGCATTTGAAGAAAATACACATTTTGGCTTAATTTGCATATCGCTAAGGTGATTACGATGTCATGAAAAAAATATAGATTTTCATCGACACATCCCTAAACCTACATGCAAAAATATTTCCACCAAATTTCACACTTGAGATAACAGACTAGTCTTTTTGTTACAGCTGTAAAAACCTCCACACTTCTAGTGATGCTATCGTTTTTCCTGCCTGTAACACTTCGTTTCGTTCAAGATATTTTCTTTGTTGGGGACCACATCGTGGAAAACTATATTGATTTTGATTTTCAGATTTGTACAACTACAAATGTGTTCCCAGGCACGGCCTACATGATTTACATGACTGTAATACGTGTTTCTGTTGACTGCTTTTAGTTGTTTGTTTTTACCACAGATAAGTAATACTAGTATAATCACTGCCAAACCAACATGGACCCCACTTGCTACGCGATCTACACCTCAATCCAGTCATTGTTATACCAATTCAGGGTTCCAACGAATGAAAACTCTCAATGCTGGGGTCGAAAAGAGCGCCAACGACCGACCACAGACAAATGCCACAAATGCTAATTACCCCCAGACGTCACCAGCAAATGAAACTGTCCTGTTACTGTATGTCTAACCTTATGTTAATCCGCGTAAAGAACTATTCCCTCATCAATCGATGACCAAAGTGACCGAAATATAAGAATTTATATCTAAAATAAAACATATATATAATACTATTAAATTTTGTGAGAAAATATCCCCAAATTGTCAGGTGTGTAAAACATGGCTTTGATGCGTAGTAATCAATCTCGTGGAAGCTTCCGTTACAGGGTCATATCCAAAATGGCGGCTGTTGTTGTTTAAATGTGGCCGGAGTTGATTTTTCGACGAAAAATTGCAGAGATACTGCCAAAACATGAAACGTCAGCAAGACAGAAACTCACATTCAAAACCAAAGAGATCTAAAGGAACGTCAGACATGCACGAAAGGACTTCAAGAGATCGCATCAGTCCAGAAAGTGATCGTGATAGGCGTGAAGGTAGGGGTAAAGTCAGTCGTACTAGCCATGGAAAACTGGAAAAGAGGGACAAACGTGACACGAGATTTCGAAACGACAGGGACGGATTTGATCGTGATCGTGATGGTGGTTATCAGGAACGTGTTCAAACAAAACAGGAATATCGAACCCTGAAAGTTTCGAATTTTAGTTCGCATGTATCAGACATGGCAATCAAAGATGCCCTTTATCACGAGTTCAAGAAATTTGGAGATGTAAATGTGCGTTTGACTTACACTGCGGGGGATGAGAGGGTGGCTTATGTGAATTTTAGGTTAACTGATGATGCACGCGAAGCAAGGCGAGCAAAAACAGGGAGACTTGTGTTGTTTGATCGTACGGTGGATATATTGCCTGTTTACTTACCACAAGATCATAGTCGAATGAAACAAAGGAGTTTAAGTCCAGAAAATACACAATCAAGGAGGGGGGCTGCAGTCAGACATACAAGTTTAAGCCGTGAGATAGCAGCACCTCGAGAGCGAAATTATAATGCATATGATAACAGGCGCCAGTCTTATGGCAATACAAATACAAATGATTATTACACTCCTCGTGAACAACACATGCTGCCAGAAGATGACCAAAGAGCTACACGCACACTGTTTGTTGGAAACCTTGAAGCCAATATATCTGAATCTGACTTGCGTCGAGTTTTTGATCGCTTTGGTATTGTTGAAGATGTTGATGTGAAACGTCCTATGCGAGACCAGGGTAATGCTTATGCATTTGTGAAGTTTATGAATTTAGATATGGCTCACAAAGCTAAAGTTGCTATGTCTGGGCAATATATTGGCAGGAATATTTGTAAAGTTGGCTATGGAAAACCTGTTCCTACTACTCGTTTATGGGTTGGAGGTCTAGGCCCATGGACCTCACTTGCTGTTCTTGAACGCGAATTTGATCGTTTTGGAGCCATTCGAAAAATAGATTACATCAAAGGTGATAATCATGCTTATGTTTTGTATGATTCCCTTGATGCAGCACAAGCTGCCTGCTCACAAATGAGAG
The DNA here is from genome assembly GCF_964340395.1 of Glandiceps talaboti. Classification (NCBI taxonomy): domain Eukaryota; kingdom Metazoa; phylum Hemichordata; class Enteropneusta; family Spengelidae; genus Glandiceps; species Glandiceps talaboti. Next base: position 6,453,846 of record NC_135549.1, on the reverse strand, counting down.
GATTTCCTTTAGGAGGAGCTGACCGCCGTCTTCGTGTTGATTTTGCTGACCCTGAATCAACTGTCAAAGCATATCCAATACCTTCATATTCACCACATAGACAACATCATGATCCTATGTTGAGTGACCATTATCGACGTAATACTGACCGAGGAATGACCCCACCGCCACACTACAGAGATGGAGAATTGGATCACTGGGGTGGAGCAAATCCACCTGCCTATTCATTGCCTCTGCCTCCACGTAGGGATGAATGGCCAATTGAACGTAACCATGGTGGAATGGGTCGCCATAATGAACCTGATTGGGATAGACGTCGCATAAATGATATACCACTCAATAGAACTCGTGATATGGGTCCAGGAAATGACAGGCGTAAACGAGGTATTTCACCCAGAGACAGAAGTTTATCACCAGCCAGGAATAGAGACACGCGAAAACGTCGTTCTGTTGAACCACTCCATGAACGTGATTATTCACCAGCTCTTGATAAGTACCGCTCAGAATCGCTTCATGCATCACCACCGAGAACTCCACCGGGTAAACATGACTTGTCACCGAAAGAACCTAGGACAAAACGTTGCCGTTCAAACAGCAGTGATCCATATATGAAATATGATAAGGAAAGACCTGACAGATATGAAGATGAGCTTAAAAATTCTGACAAAAACAAGCATAGGAGCAAACAAGACAAAAAGGGTAGAGAGAGAGACAAAGTGGAAGATGTGGACAACTTGAATGATCTGGGAGAATGTTTTCCTGTTGCTTGGCATGGATCTGTTGTTTTGAAAAATAGTGCATTTGCAACAAGGATGCATTTGATTGGTGGTGATCCTACTGTTGTTGATACTTTGTTGAGCGAGTCAGCTAATGATTCTCAAGTATTGCGCATTACACAACGTTTGCGATTGGATCAGCCAAAATTGGATGAAGTGACTCGTCGTATTTCAGCTGCTGGGAGTACTGGATATTGTCTTCTTCTTGCACTTCCTGAATCACAGCAGAATGTGGAAGAACCAAATCAAACACAAATGCGACCATTACGGAACCTTGTTTCGTATCTTCAACAAAAACAAGCTGCTGGAGTAATAAGCCTGCCAGTTGGAGGATCAAGCAAAGTGAAAGACCGTGAAGTTGGTGTCCTGCATGCATTTCCACCTTGTGATTTCTCACACAAGTATTTGTTGGGTGTTGCTCCAAAACTTGGTCAAGAACCATCCAAGGAAGACCATTTAGTTGTGATAGTTGTTCGTGGTGCTGCTTAAATCCAAAGTCCAAGTACATGTATATCAAAATTTTTAGATTTGGTATTTGACTGTTGTCACTTATAGAGCTAATTCCAACGATAGAAAACATTTTAATGTTCAATTGGAATGGTCACATATGTGTGGTGTTTGCACTCTCACCTTACCCTCAAGTTTGCAAAGTATCTTCAAGTATTGTAATTTTACATGTGTGAACTTCTTCGCTACAAAGGAGAATGAAATTTGTCAATGATTCAATTTGCCGAAATGTTGCTCCACTTCCAGTTGACATCATTGTGTGATCTGTTGATCTGCAGTGTTGTAATTCATCATCGTTAGTTACCCTGGTCTCTAAGCTTATGTGGTGTTTGTGTATTCAATTTGTGACAGTTGTTCCCAAGAAAGTTAGTGCCTGTGTGAGCATCTGGAAAAGGAACTCACTCAAGTCTGAATGATGGAAACCTGAAGGGAAAGACTGTATAAGTACCAGTTTGTGTGTGAAATGAAAGACTGTGATTTTGTCAAGTTGTTCGAAAAAGGAAATCTTCAAGTTTTTGTGGGAAATTTCATTGAAAGTGTCATAAAGAGAATTTGCAAGAGACAGTTTGAACTGTTACCTAATTTCATTAAAAAAGCCACACCTCCACCCCCTTTCAATATCTACAAAGCCACATTTTCAAAATGTGCATGTAATGGAAGACTGAAGTGCCAACATTGCCATGGAACGACCATGTGTAGAAAGAATGCTGTGTGACCTACTTTGAAACCTGAGACCACGTGTATAGATTGCAGAAATGAATCATGAAACCATCCTGAACAGTTTGCAAGTACAGCTACTTCTGTGTTATCTGCTGTATAGTGATTGGGGCCAGCAGATAAGTCTGGTCATCAAATACATGTAAATATCACAGAGTAGAAAATTATGTTTGTTTCCATCATTTTGAACTGGAGCTGATAATGTGTGTTGTCACTACATTTGCCATGGAAAGGAAGTGCAACCTGTTCACTACATCACTAAATTTTGGAAGATATGGAAATCAACCTGAAACATACCTTCAGCAGAAATGTTTTGAAACCATGTTGACTCAAGGAGATTGACTACTCTATTTCCAATATCCATAGATGTTAAGCTGAAAACTTCAAAACATCTCAAAAAACCTTTTTATGATCATACATTTATGGCCTGTTTTTAAATTGACATCGTCTCAGTTTTTTCAGTAAAGATACAAACATAAGGCTGGATATACAGTGTTGTACTTTGTGGATTTTGCTGTCACAGATTATCATTAGAATTTGTTGAGATAAGCTCATCCGCTGTGTACTGAGAATTGCATATTAAACTAGAAGGCCTATACTTACCATACAACAAATATTGTTACCCGGAATACAGTGTGTATACTAGTCTGCCAATATTTGTACAGCAAAATCCATGAGTACTTCAAGCCATTTGTAAATCAGAGATCATGATTTTAGTCAAAATTAACTGCCATTCTACATCCTGCATATTCTTTTAGCCATATTATAAACTAAGACTGTTGAAAACATCACCGATACATGCTACGACTCTTGTCACTCTTACATTCAAAACCAGCAGATATTAGGTACTTCATGTATCAGACCTTGCAAGTTACAAGTTTGTATTTTGTACCAAATTGAGTGCAATGCATAATTTCCAAGTTCTACTATGCATAACCATACAAATGACACTTCTTTGCTCAGGGCCAGTGTCATGATAAATCAGAAATAGTTTTGCACCTTATCCTAGTTCAACGGAAAAGTCATTTTACGTTTTCACATTCTCTGAAACTTCCAACAAAATGCTCTTCTGTAAAACTAACCACAATGTCCTTGCTATTGTTACAATGGAACAGTGAAACTCTATGACATTCGTATCAGGTCAAGTCCATGTAAAAGACAGTTGTCCTGCCAGGATTAGGGTTATACTTAAAGAAGCTGGGTTATACCCAGTATCAATTATTCATATGAACTAAGTGAACAGTTTTAAACAAAGATAAAAAAAAGACAGTGTTAAGATCAACCATCAGTTATAAAGTTTAATTTTACACCTGGCATCAAATGAATTCAAATGAATTGTAGGCACTCAAAGTCCATTGAGACTCATCAAAACTTTACTGTTCTAAAAACATACCAGTGAGCAACCACAAAGTGCTAATTTTGTTCAACATGACATTCAGCCATTGCCTAACTATAGTATGAACTGTAGCTAGTTGTATGACAGCATTGAAATGAGAGACTTGATGCAAACACATATGGACTTTTTCAGTTTTCAATGCAATTTTTGGAAAACTTAAAACAATTTTGAATGTAAGATTATGTCTGTTCAACATGCAATGTTTGCGATGTTGCAATGAAAGCAGTTAATTTTCAAATGAGCAGAATTCTACTGCAAACATAATACCTGTTATAACTTATTGTAAGGTACCTTTGTATACGTCCAGTATTGAACAATGCCACAGAGCACATGCAAATCCACTAATATCTATTTGCATCAAATCAAAACAAAAACAAAGTTTAAAGCTTGTAAAACCAAGTATAATTGCTATATTTGTTGTGAATAGCAAAATATATTTTCTGCACTCTACAATGTGTACCTTGCTAATAGTTGATGTACTTCTTGATGGATGCTGCAATATTTTGGCATTTGACACATATGTTGCTATAAAAACTGTAAACATCTCAAACTTTGCATGTTGACACATTTGAAAACTGGTCACCCAGCTAAAGTGGCTTATTGAAACTTCCTTGCCTCTGTGCATTCTCTATCACTCCTAAACTGTCATGCTAAAGAAGTTTCCCACAACTGCACATGTAATGCTGCTTTACTCCATTTTAAACTTGAACTTTATGAAGACTAAATCAAACAGAATTTCACAACAGACCTACAGAGTAATTTATATTTCGGAACATTGGAATCGGAGAAAAAATAGGTAACGGTTTTAAGTCCAATAATTTTTATTGATGTAGGCATTCAATTGTGCATAAATTTGTGAGTACACTGTAATATTTGAAGTGATACTGAATTATATTTCAAAAGTAGATGAATTAGGAAAGGCTATTTCAGCCCTCTAAATTTCTTTCTTATTTTAGGACTGTTAGCTTGTGCTACTGCAAGAAGAATTACTTCACCATATGTAATCCAATGTCAATTTATAGAATGTCATAGTGAAAGTGTTTTTTTTTTTAAGAGACATGGAATTGTATAATTAGCCAACAAAGTTCAAAGAAAGTGTGCAGAGAGGACTGCTAGACGAATTGCGGCTGACAACAGAACTGGATAATGACAGTTTGTTTGGACACTCTACATTACGCTGCCATCCACCCATGGATCATTTGAGAGAACTCTTTTATAGAAAAGTACATCTAGCTGTTTGTTTGTAGACCTATTGTTTTTAATGTGAGAATATCTACGCTTTCAAGTAGAGTTTTGCTTGTGATTGTCTCCAAGAATTGTACTGATGATCTAATTGGTATCCATTGCATACCAGGAACTCATCTAGAGATATGATAAACAACCCATTAAACACTCACTATGTCCTCTCCAATCTGTGTGTATGGGTCTTCAGTTTCAAGGTGTGTTGTGTTGCCACAGTGTCTTCACAAGGAAAAGCTCAACGATTTACTTTTTAAAAAAACATGATGCTGAGAATGTACCAGTGGAGAAAATGGCAGCCATTCTGTTGCTGCTTTGCCAAGCATTTCTCTGTAGACCAACAAGACCAGTGCAAGAGAATTGAAATCTAAGATCACCAGTTTGTGGAACCAAACAGAATATTAGGCTGAAAAACTTCCCACCACTGCCATTTTTCTACAATAATTGTGTGCTGGAAGCATGTGGCTATTTGTTTGTGATCATTTTTGTGCAATATATTCAGGCTACACTAATTGTTGTGATATACCTGCCAGTTCCAGTACATGTTTTGTGGAACAAACCAATCATGCTAGGAGGAGGATACTCAAACATTCCAACATATAGGCTAACAAAAGAACAAATGAAATCTAAAAATTGTAATACAATTTCTTCAGTGACACTGATAATAGTGAAATACCGAATTCTAAGGATGGATTGATTTAATGTGATCATGACCATTCCATTCAAGACGTCCAAAAAGTGATTTTTATGTAAAAAAAGGCAGATTACTTCAAAAGTAAAGCTACCTTGTGAAAACACAAGCTGCATCTGAATGGCTTCTTACTGAGAGTGGTTTACTCAATTTAGAGTACAGTACCATCCACAGATAAAATTAATTGTGCTAGTGTATACAGTCAAAGGAAAACTGCAACTTGTTGGGTCAACACATTTTTAAGCAAAGCAAAGCAAAGCAAAGCAATGAAGTCTAAACAACGAAAGCCATTTTTCATGGATGTTCACTTGGTAAGTATTCATGGAGGGAACATTGGCAATCGATAACAGAATTACACACACCCCCATCCCCTTCTAGTACCAGTTGCCATATGCAATATAATATTTATCATATACCTATGCTCAGATCAATTGTTCTTGATGTTTACTTTAATAGATATTATTCCCAAATATTTTTCTTTGTTCAGCCAAGGAAAATCCAAATGACCTAAGGGGGCCCTTGTCACTACAAGTCATTAAGTCATGAGTATTTTCCAGCTGAATGAAGAAAAATATTGGGGAATAATACAATTGGTATATCAAGTTATCTTGATAACAAGTATCGCAGTCCTTGCACCTCATTTCTGGTAGAGATTTGGGACCATTCTGGGACTAAGTATGAGTATTTTCCAGCTGAATGAAGAAAAATATTGGGGAATAATACAATTATACCATCACCAGTAATATATAAAAAAATTGGGGAAAGGAATGGCAATCTTGAGTGTTTTGACATTTGAAACAGCAGAACCAATGATGTAGACAAGTGTTGTTGTGACAAACAAATGTAGATGCACGTTGTCGTGATGTAGAACGACCAGAGTATATTTTTCATAATTTTGTTCAACTTTGCTCATGCATAGTATAATGTCATATATCACTTCTGATTGGATGTTAAACATCATCATGAGTCACCTTTCTGATTGGACGAAACAAAAACTAACAAAATGATCTCATCGAAAATGTACATCTGTGACAAATGGAAGCTTTGTGTAAAATATCCATAGCCAAATGATACCTGGTTGATTTGCAATAGAAAGTCATCTCTGCATATAAATTTGTTGCAAAACTGAAGGTGAAATCTGCTGGTCTTCTGACTCAAGCCATACATAACATACACCACTGCTCTGTAAACTGTCATACGGGAGTTGTATATTGGACAAAAGTTATGGTCAACTATTTACCCAACCAATTTTCAAAACTCTGAGAGAACTCTTGTCAAACATGCATTTGAAATGAAAAATTACCCAATAATCCAACAGAAAGGTTTATGATAACCATTCCATTAACACAACTCTGTGTAATAGTCACCTGACAATGAAGTCATGTAACTCGGACGCCAATGTGTATTTTTAGTTTTGTATATTCTCGTTGAATTCCTGAGCATAAGTATATGATAAGTTGGGTTATTACCCAATATCACCTCATCATTTGTCATATGACCATACGTGCTCAGTGCTGTTTCTGCAACTTGACCCTTGTCTTTTGACTTGTGTCACTTTGTGGAAATGGTTCAATGTATTAAAAATTTAATAACATACTTTGATATGTCTATGGAAAATCCATACACATGATAAAGAATAGCCAGAAAATGGGTGGGCAGACCCAGATATGAGTTGTTTTCTTGAATAGCACAGGGAAATACCAACAATGTGCTCAAAACTTGGAGAAAACTGCAATTACATGAAAAAGGAATAGATGAATGTAATTGTAAACTATCAACCGATGTACAACAGGCCTTGTGCCATAATACTTTTTAGCATAACTGAACTGATATAAGGTTCAGTAGTGCTATAGGCATGCCAAAGTGTCTGTCTGTCTGTCTGTGTGTGTGTGAGTGTAAACAACTGCTTGACCGATGGCCATGATATTTGGTGGGTGTATTACCTTGGGTGTCTAGTTGGGAAATTGTTCAAATCAAAATGATCTTACCACCGGTGCGTGATTTGGGTAAAAAAATGTGATTTTTGGTTAAAAAACTTAAGCTCAAAAACTATGGGGCAGATCAGTCTGACATTTGGTGGGAACGTTCTTAGGGGTGTTTAGATAAAGAATTGTTCGTGGCATGATGATTCCATCAATGACATGCAAATTAGGGCTAAAATGTGTCTTTCTGGTCTTAAATCTTTAATTCCAAAATTACTGAGCAGATTGGGCTGAAATTTAATGGGGATGCACCTGGGGTGTATCGATGAAGAAATATTAAGCATAAAATGACCTCATCAGTGATAGGCAAATTAGGTTTACGAAGTGTGAAATTTGGTCAAAAACTTGTATCTCAAAAAGTACTCGGTCAATGAGACTGAAACTTGGTGAGATGTTTCTAGAAGTGTTATTCTGCAGATTTTCTTCAAAATATTTTGACAAAGTTGGCCCTAGCAACCATGACCACGCCCTTAGCAACAACTAAATGGCAGTATATTTTGGTCAAATAACATCATCTGGTAGGCAAGTGAGTAAACATTCAAAAAATGTCTGCAAACACCCTTAGCAACCATGACCATGACCATACCAACAGCCTTCAGTGGTGTATTTGACAAAGATAACAGGGATTAATAGACAAGTGAACGAACCTTCAAAAAATGTATGCAAATATGTCTAGCAACATGACCATGCCCATAGCAACAGCCAACTGATTGCATATATTGCAAAGATAACAACAGGGTTGGATAGGCAACTGGATAGTCATTCAGCAAATGAACACCTATGTAGCATGGATCAGCATGTGGGTAAACAGTTTTAAAAACTGTACAGTTGTGCTACAACGCCATTGGCACTGTTTTTATCCATCTAAAGTCCCAATCAAATTTCTAATAACAATGGAACCCCTCCCCTCCTATCAGTCAAGTGTCTAATAACAATGGAACCCTTCCCCACCTATCAATCAAGTGTCTAATATCAATATAACCCCTCCCGTCCTATCAGTCAAGTGTCTAATATCAATATAACCCCTCCTCTCCTATCAGTCAAGTGTCTAATAACAATGGAATCCTTCCCCACCTATCAGTCAAGTGTCTAATATCAATATAACCCCTCCCCTCCTATCAGTCAAGTCAAGTGTCTAATATCAATATAACCCCTCCCCTCTTATCAATCAAGTGTCTAATATCAATATACCCCCTCCCCTCCTATCAATCAAGTGTCTAATATCAATATAACCCCTCCCCTCCTATCAATCAAGTGTCTAATATCAATATAACCCCTCCCCTCCTATCAATCAAGTGTCTAATATCAATATAACCCCTCCCCTCCTACCAGCCAAGTGTCTAATATCAATATCACCCCTCCCCACCTATCAGTCAAGTATCTAATATCAATGGAACCCTTCCCCTCCTATCAGTCAAGTGTCTAATATCAATATCACCCCTCCCCTCCTATCAATCAAGTGTCTAATATCAATATCACCCCTCCCCTCCTATCAATCAAGTGTCTAATATCAATATCACCCCTCCCCTCCTATCAATCAAGTGTCTAATAACAATGGTACCCCTCCCCTCCTGTCAATCAAGTGTCTAATATCAATATAACCCCTCCCCTCCTATCAATCAAGTGTCTAATATCAATATAACCCCTCCCGTCCTATCAATCAAGTGTCTAATATCAATATAACCCCTCCCCTCCTATCAGTCAAGTGTCTAATATCAATATCACCCTTCCCATCCTATCAGTCAAGTGTCTAATATCAATATCACCCTTCCCCTCGTATCAGTCAAGTGTCTAATATCAATATCGCCCCTCCCCACATATCAATCAAGTGTCTAATATCAATGGCTCCCCTCCCCTCTTATCAGTCAAGTGTCTAATGACAATGGCACCCCTCCCATCCTATCAATCAAGTGTCTAATATCAATGGCACCCCTCCCCTCCTTTCAATCAAGTGTTTAATGACAATGGCTTCCCTCCTATCAATCAAGTGTCCAATAACAATGGCTTCCCTCCTATCAATCAAGTGTCTAATGGCAATGGCACCCTCCCCTCCTATCAATCATCTTATAATAATGGCACCCCTCACCTATCAATCAAGTGTCAAATGAAAATGGCACCCTCCCCTCGCCTCCTAGCAATCAGCAAGTGTCTGACAATGGTACCCCTCCTATCAATCAAGTGTCTAATATCAATGACACCCCTCCCCTCCTGTCAATCAAGTGTCTAATAATGATGATACCCTCCTCTCCTTTCAATTAAGTTTCTAATAACAATGGTACCCTTCCCCTCCTGTCAATCAAGTGTCTAATAATAATGGCACCCTCCCCTCATATCAATAAAGTGTCTATTAAAAATGGCACCTCCCCTCATATCAATCAAGTGTCTAATAATAATCATGGCACCCTCCTCTCCTATCAATCAAGTGTCTCATGAAAATGGCACCCCAGTGGACAATGTAGTCCAGATATTGGTATCAATGGAGTAATGTAGTCCAGGCATTGGTAGCAATGGGTCAATGTAGTTAAGGTATTGGTAGCAATGGGTCAATGTAGTTAAGGTATTGGTAGCAATGGGCTAATGTAGTCCAGGTATTGGTATCAATTGATCAATGTAGTTAAGGTATTGGTATCAATTGACCAATGTAGTTCAGGTATTGGTATCAATTGACAATGTAATCCCGGTATTGGTATCAATTGATCAATGTAGTTAAGGTATTGGTTTCAATGGACTAAATGTAGTCCAGGTATTGGTATCAATGGATCAATGTGGTCCAGGTATTGGTGTCAATGGATGAATGTAGTTAAGGTATTGGTATCAATTGACCAATGTAGTTAAGGTATTGGTGTCAATGGAGTAATGTAGTCCAGGCATTGGTAGGAATGGACCGATGTAGTCCAGGTATTGGTATCAATTGACAATGTAGCTAAGGTATTGGTATCAATTGACCAATGTAGTTACGGTATTGGTTTCAATGGACTAATGTAGTCCAGGTATTGGTATCAATGGAACAATGTAGTCCAGGTATTGGTATCAATGGAGTAATGTAGTCCAGGCATTGGTAGTAATGGACCGATGTAGTTAAGGTATTGGTATCAATTGACCAATGTAGTCCAGGTATTGGTAGCAAAGGACCAATGTTGTTAAGGTATTGGTATCAATTGACAATATAGTCCAGGTATTGGTATCAATGGAATAATGTAGTCCAGATATTGGTATCAATGGAGCAATGTGGTCCAGGTATTGATATAATGGACCAATGTGGTCCAGGTATTGGTATCAATTGACCAATGTAGTTCAGGTATTGGTGTCAATTTACCAATGCAGTTAAGGTATTGGTTTCAATGGACTAATGTAGTCCAGGCATTGGTATCAATGGACCAATGTAGTTAAGGTATTGGTATCAATGGCGAAATGTAGTCCAGGTATTGGTTTCAATGGATTAATGTAGTCCAGGCATTGGTAGCAATGGACCGATGTAGTCCAGGTATTGGTATCAATGGATCAATGTTGTCCAGGTATTGGTAGCAATGGGCTAATGTAGTCCAGGTATTGGTATCAATTGATCAATGTAGTTAAGGTATTGGTAGCAATGGGCTAATGTAGTCCAGGTATTGGTATCAATTGATCAATGTAGTTAAGGTATTGGTATCAATGGAGTAATGTAGTCCAGGTATTGGTATCAATTGACTAATGTAGTCCAGATATTGGTATCAATTGACCAATGTAGTTAAGGTATTGGTATCAATGGACTAATGTAGTCCAGGTATTGGTATCAATGGACTAATGTAGTCCAGATATTGGTAGCAAAGGACCAATGTAGTTAAGGTATTGGTACAATTGACAATGTAGCCCAGGTATTGGTATCAATGGACTAATGTAGTCCAGGTATTGGTTTCAATGGACTAATGTAGTCCAGGTATTGGTTTCAATGGACTAATGTGGTCCAGGTATTGGTTTCAATTGACCAATGTACTTAAGGTATTGGTATCAATGGAGTAATGTAGTTAAGGTATTGGTATAAATTGACCAATGTACTTAAGGTATTGGTATCAACTAACCAATGTAGTCTAGATATCAGTGGGCTAACTTAGTCCAGGTATTGGTACCATTGGACCAATGAAGATTAGATATCAATGGTCCAATGTTGTCCAGGTACTGTTTGGATGACGTGTTTGCACTGGTAATATTGGCCCATATGAAGATACACATCCGGAGTTGTACAGGTAAGTTTGAGTATGCTTAGAAAGTCATAACCTTTGTGTAAAGTTAAAGTTCTGTTGTGTAATAATAACAAGAAGTTGAAATTATTGTTTAATTCAGTGTCATTACTCACTTTATATTACTCAGTTTTGTGTCTATAGTTTGATTTATGGATAAGGTTTGCATCATGTTGTATGTTCCTATGATACAAGTTCAATGAACAGTGATGGGAAATTGGCCATTACATGTAACAGCACACATACTTGTACTACAGTGAATTTCACACCATTCAACTTTTCTGTTTGATACAACCACGCAGAAACCAACAAGAAACTGCATGTGCCACACTTCAATAGCAAGATCACATTTTTTCTTACATTTAGTTAAAATGTAATAAACCATTTAAATGTATTGCAACTCCATGCAGACATTCGGGTGCCAATGTTTTTCTTAGTATCAAATGGCTGTTGAAGGGTGCATAAATGTCCCTTGCTTTGTTCATTTTATGTCTGTATGGTGGTATGTGTAGTTTATTTCATTTAGACAAAATGTAGCAGGAAACTGTATTCATTCAATCTTGCTATCTCAAAGTGTAGCATGTGAAGTTTCTTATTGGTTTTTGTGTGGTTGTATCAAACAAAGGCTGCACAGTATTAAAATTGAAATCAAATTTGACAGGTTTAGTCTACTATACTTGATTGTATCTGTAACTTTCCAATACACACTCAGAGTATGGAAACCTGTGTAATCAGGACAGTTGTTAGTTCTGGAAGCTGCTGCAACATAATTCTTACAACCATCCAAGTTTGCCTGTCATGAGCTGTACTATAACTACCTACTTGTGACAAGTTCCTCTGCTTAAAACAAGTCTACCCCATTAATCACTATATAAAGACAAACTGTTACATGTAATCAGATAAATCTCACTATCACTACACTCTCACATATGGCTTGTCACATATATAACACCAGCCATGTGAACATGTTAGTGTACTGCATGGGTGTGTGTGCATGTAATGTAATATGTCTAGTAGGTTAGTCAGCCTTTGCCTTACCAATACCAACAATTTCAAAATTTATTCCTAGAGAGTGAAAGATTACACTGTGATAAACTAAGAAATTCATTGCTAGTAGGTAGTTTGAGTACAGCTTGAGACAGGCTAATTTGGACGCTTGGTTAAATTTAGCTATAACTGTATACAAGGTTCACACTGTATAGGTATATGCAAGATATACAGATGAAATGATGGTAAGTGTATATGTATATCGATAATACATGTATATATGTATGTATGTATGTATGTATGTATGTATATATGTATGTATGTATGTATGTATGTATGTGTGTGTGTGTGTGTGTGTGTGTGATGGCCAGCATGTATACATGTATTTGCATATAGATGATGGCCGTATGTATATTTGCATATAGATGATGGCTGTGTGCATATTGTATATAGATGGCTGGATGTATATTTGTCCATGTATATAGATGATGGCTGTATGTATATTTGTATATAGATGATGGTTATATGTGTATTTGTATATAGATGGCCATATGTATATAGATGGCTGGATGTATATTTGTATATAGATGATGGCTGTATGTATATTTGTATATAGATGATTATATGTACATTTGTATATAGATGGCTGGATGTATATCTGTATATAGATGGCTGGATGTATATTTGTATATAGATGGCTGGATGTATATTTGTATATAGATGGCTGGATGTATATCTGTATATAGATGATGGTTATATGTACATTTGTATATAGATGGCTGTATGTATATTTGTATATAGATGGCTGGATGTATATTTGTATGTAGATGGCTGGATTTATATCTGTATATAGATGGCTGGATGTATATTTGTATATAGATGGCTGGATGTATATCTGTATATAGATGGCTGGATGTATATTTGTATATAGATGATTATATGTATATTTGTATATAGATGATGATTATTTGTATAATAAAAGAAGACAAATGACATGTTTGACTTAGTCTTTTTATTGTTACACTTGAGTAAAATACACAACAGTAAGTTTTCTAGTTATGTTTATGGTACTTTGTTACCAGTATGCAAACCAATGTTAGCAGTACAACTACATTGAACACTACTACATTACGTATGTCAGTATCATTGCTGAGTAACCAATGATCTAGTCCTTTGACTTGCCATTTATAATATGGCACAAACTGAATTAAAATAAGTAGGCCTAAAGATATTGCAAATAATGGCTTTTGTTGGATTGAAACAACTAAATGCTGTTATAATTATGCTGTTTGTGTATTTCTCTTATCTATTCCCTGCATATGACAGAGTTCAACTGAATTATGTATATAGACAGAGATTATGTATAGGCTATAAGACTGAGATAGACCATATTGTTCAAATTATTGCCATAACATGTTTTCTTCTCAGCTTCATGGTATTTCTGATAGATATTAGTTTGTTTCTCATAAGTGAATGATAAACATTTTCATTTTTTGTAGAGTTTTTTCACGTCACTCGTGATGTCATTTGAAATTGAAATATTGAGACATATTTTCCACTCATATGTCAAAGTTAACCTTGTAGACTTTACTAAAATGTGTTCTTACAAGAATTAAACTTGAAAGAATTATAAACTATTTTCTATTTGTTTGCATTTTGTGTATTCTTCCATGTAAGCATTTTGGTAATACATGTAGATAATGATCTCAAACCTACCAACCTCCCTACTAAAATGAAGTTAGTGTCAGGATTAGATGTGTACCCAAAATTTCATTTGGGAGTGGGGGTGGGGAGTTGTCTTCGAGTTATTCATTTTATATAATATTGAAAAAGTTATCAAGCCTGTAACACTAGCCCTTTCTTTCTGAGTAAAATTTGTGGATTTGAAGACTGTTGTTATTGAGATACTAGGTCAGTCCATGAAAATATAACTCATGGGTTATACATGTACTTCTATGGTCAATCAAACTGGAATGACAAACAGAATGTACATTGATAGCAGCCAGCCAGACAAACGAATAAAGAATATTCATTCAACCCCCACCCCCACTCACCCATGTGTGTAATTACAAACTACCAAACTTCTGATTGTGAGAGTTGTCCTTGGATTTCATGTTCAATAGTGTAAGGATAGGATGGCCATTACCTTGTCAGATACCAGTAGTCCTGCTGATAGAGTACCGGATTCAATTGTGAGAATTGAGTCCCGACTTACTCCTTCTGCAAGCAGGACTGAAATGGCAAATGTTTATCTTCCTGTGAGTTTCATCAGACATCACAAAATCTGAGTTGGTCATGCTTTATCTTTGATACTACTACTACATTGGTAGATAAAAAGAACACACGCAAGGCATCCTGACTTAGAAACGACAACAAAATAGCAGCAAATGTAATACAGTGTTTCCATTGAAGTAAAGTAGAGATAATTGCATAATGTTAAAATTTATCTCATACCGCTAGAAGAAGAGAATTTATACACGATCTCAAAGACATTCACATTAGTAGCAACGTGGTACAATTATTTGTACTGTATTTTGAATTAGTTTACATGTCAAGAGAGATGTCCTTGTCTGTTAAATATGGTAGCATCAATGATAAAAATATATGTGTGACAAACACAGTTTCTGCAATGTCTGGTCAAATTTACCATAAAAAGGAGAAACACAAACTGTGAGAGGATAGTAATTTGATAGTATTATACTAAAATAGGAGATGCAGCTGATGGAGAGTTAGAATTGATGATAAATTATGATTACCATATATACATGAAGTTTAGTGCAATTTATATTCCCTTTTATATTCTGATCTTATTCAGTGCAACAGGAGCTGGTGGTACTACTGGTGGTTTTAATTTTGGTGGAACCACTGCCAATACTGGTGGTGCTGGACTACTTGGTGCTGCTCCAGCCTCAACGTCAGGATCTGTGAGCGGACTCTTTTCAAGTACTCCTAGTTTATCTGCACCTTCACTAGGTAATGTACTGAAATGTACTTATTATTATAGTCGTTTATTTCATATGCTTGATTTCTGCCATCAGTGGTTTGAAGGAGATCTTGTACAGTACGATTATCAAATTGATTTATTTTGAACACGCCATGCAAATCATCATATTTCAAGTGTTGTCCCCAGATGTAAAATATGCCTTTTGTTAGTCAGGATTAAAATTTGTGGTAAACAACCTTATGGGATTACAGTAAGATTATAACCATATAGGATTAAGATTATAACCATATGGGATTAAGATTAAACTCTTGATACTTGGGTTCTACCACTCTAGGATTATCTTTCTTAAATCTTTGGTGGTGAAAACACTTAGTTGGTTTGTGCTTCTAATGAATAACCTACTGCTTTTTATTGATGCATGTTTTATTGTGTAATGTGTTGTTGGCCAGCTTATCAATGTATCTTTGACTGTAATGTGCATCTTTATTGACTTGCAGTTGGGGCATCAACTGCAGCTGCTGGTTCAGCTGTGAGGGGCACAGGGTTGGGTGTTGGCATTGCAAAGCCAACCACTCGGACTAACACAGCTACAAGGTTGGGAATGGCCCCAGTCGCAGCCCCAGTAGCGCCTTTAGGGTCTGCAACATCTGCTGTCACAGGTATACTCTTAAGGTTTATAACATAAATCGCTGCAGTTGCAAACTTGTATTAATGGTCCATGTATTGTATTCCTCCTGATAATGCATGCCACACATAAATTACAAATTCAAGAGTAGTGTACACCCTGTACATGTAGTTTGTAAAGTGTATGAGATACAGTGTCGTGTATTCAGTATGCCACCTTGAATTTGTTTTCTTTGGACAATGGTGTACTAATAATCTCCCTTTTTTCCTCATATCAAAAACTTACAGACACTAAAAAGATTTCTGTGTATGTAAGATGTCGTGACATGGCTAATTGATTGGCGACAATCAAGAACACATTCGTTATACAGTTATCAATATATATTATAAAGATGGCTGCAGCCATTTCAAGTGGCCAGTATTTGAGAACATTTCTTATCAATCATTAAGTTGACGGATGAATGGGTTAGTTGGCCATGTCAGTACATGTTACACACAATGATGAAAGCCTCTCACTCTGTAATTCTTGTCTTTTTTAAAATAGAAAATTGAATAGAAACCCTTGGTAATTCATCCCTAGAGATCCAGAGGTTGTTCTGTGCATATACTCATATGCCAAGAAAAGAAAGAAATCATCCTGTTTTGAAGATTGCAAAGCTAACTAATGATAGCAAACACACTAACCCTGGAAATGTTTCATAAAATTCAAAAATGACTTTTCTGCATGGATTATTCCATCACTAACATACTTCTAAATAAAAAATATGCTATAATTGCTTAGTATGATTTCTACATATGCAGGGATTCATCCAAATTGTGTGTATGACTTCAGACATGGCAAAGCATGTGAATTGTTGAAGGGATTGTATTGGAAAGGAACATGCCATTGTTCTAGTAATGCTAACTGTACCTGGTGTAAATTGTACACAATAAAATGATGTAAACATGTGTGCAGAAATTCATCAAGACTGAAGTGTAAACTGTCTAGTTAAACTAAATACAATAAGTGTCATAAAAATGTTATGTAAATTAAATTTACGTTATTCTTGCCAAGGTAATAATTACATGTGGTAGTCACTTCATAATGTGAAACACACTAGTATTACTCCAACTACCATGTAGTCCAAAAGATAGGGTAAAATGGGCCTACATTTGTAATAAATTCCCAAATTGCACCAAATATGGTGTACCCATAGCTTACTTTTATGTGTGTATTAGATTGTTTCCTTATTCAGCTCAAACAGAAGAAGCCATATCTCTGACACGCACAGGCCAATTTCATTTTGTCCAGTATTGTCTGTTAACTACTTAGATACTGTGCCATTACTTGAGTGAAGCATCAAGATTTAGATAACTTCACTTTGTGTGTATAATAATTGCACGTAATCAGGTGGATGGAAAGATTCTTTCATTGGAATCTCAGTTCATGCAATTGTGAATTGTGAAGTCATAAACTAGACTATACTTTCAGCAGTTATTCTTGATGATGCTGTACATCCCAAAATACATGTATAATGAATCAGTTCACTCTAAATAAATTTGTCTGTGTACCTCTACACATTTTGTACAACAGCATAAACATGAAGAAAAGGTAACATTGGATCAGCACCCAAAATTAAGAAAACAAGGTTTTGCATCAGTTATCAACATCTTATCACAGAACTTTAAAGCTGCACTAGCTGCAACTGGGACATTTTTCAATACTGTCTCGTTAGTTATAATAACTTACTCGTAATATCATACACCCTGAACAGTATTGAATCACCTGTGGGTAAACACATTTGTTTAGTTGTACACATAATGGTACCGCACAATAAATCCAATCTAATTTAATTTTGGGTCCACACCCTAAAATCAGCGCCCCCAACATGATTTCAACTTGTTACTATACTACCTGTGGATAAAATCAACCTCTAATTAACATGTACAATGTCTAAAAGTTGTATTTTAACAATGTTTAGAATCGGTGTCTGATTAAAAAAAAATACTCCAATTACACCGAGTGCAGCTTTAATACAAATGATGTCAGCCATTGATTAACTCGTACAATGTCTCTTTAGTAGTAATTTATTAATTTTGTGAGAATACTGTTTGGGTTTTTTAAAGAAGAAAAATTGTTCAGCTATACAGCTAGGTATACTGCTAGCTGAAACACTGTCTCATACACTAACAAATTCCCTTTTTGTGGATCAGAACTTAAGATAAAACTATGTATGTATACTACTGTGTTCTGCATTGTCATTCACTCATCAAAATGCACCAGTATTGAAAAGTATTGCAAATGGCAAAATCCTACATCATTTTAAAAACATTTATTATGGCAAAGTAAAAACTGTCACACAATTGTTATAGAGTGTCCTCCTTTAGGTAGAATGTGGTATCACAGCACATTGGCTTTGAAGCTCTGCATGGAGCCACCTCCATGGCATTACCCCCACCCCCACCCAACCACCCCAGATTTCGACCCTGATGAATATTTTAATTTTTATCTCATTCTTGTGGTCTATGCATAATTTCTGAAGTATCATCTAACTTCAAAACTGGAAGAAATCAGTTTGAGTTACAGCTCAGAATTAGAAAAAGAAGAAGACAATTTGTATAAAAATTATCACCCACCAGGGCCTAGAACTGCTCCTAAAGCCTACTTCCATGTACAGCCTCAATTTTGGTATTTTAAAATGTTTAACCAGGAAAAAAGGAAGAAACTGCAAAGCAGAAAGTGTATTCTCTTGAGGAAGACTTAAGATGAAATGTATAAAATTATTAAAATATCACTGATAAAATGATGATATATTGATAAAACTGGTGTGATTTATTGTTTTTATTTTGTTTTGTTGGACAATTCGGTTTGGGCATCAAGGTATTTTAAGTTGTACGCGTGTGGCACAAGGTATCTTCACATTTGACTGTGTTTTTACAATACAATCTGACACGGTCAGCTACTACACTTATATATTACAAAATACATACAATTGTTTTTTAATTAATGTGGAAGACATCTTATAAGCATACACCAGTCAGGAAAAAATATAATACATTACAGCATGTTTTCTTTCAATATTTTGTGATGACACTTTTGTAAAAATCCTGAAGAGACCTCACCAGTAAACAGCGCCCCCAAGTTATTAGTGGTACAGTAATATCTACCCAGAACCACTGGAGGGAAGCATTTTTTTTCAAGTAGTATTTTGTGATAGGTGGCAAAAGTGTAAAAATAAACACTGCCATCAATGTACGATTTGCTCATTTCAGTACAAGTTCACAACTCTAGAGGGCGCTATAACTGGAAAACTCTCTATGATACATACTAGTATACTAACCCAAAACAACTTGATTATTTACATTGTCAACAACTACAATTGGCTTCCACATATTTTCATTGAATTTCGTGTTCATAAATTCTGAGTAAATATTAAAAATAGCTGTTTCCTTCTGCTTGTTCATAAACATTTCTACACCTAGAAACATATATTGCAGCTCCACTATTTTGGATAGTACGTCACTATGGCTACTCTGTACTAACCAAGTTATGAACTACAATCACAAATTTGCATTATTACATGATTTACGAGTCTGACATCATATAGAACAATAATTACTCTTGTGATATTTTTTATGTACAAAGGTGATACAATGTCAATCATATTAAATATGAGCTTGCTTTGACTTGGGAATTATGAAACTATCTCTCAATTCTACATTGATTCTCTAGGACTTCCTCATCATGATATTCATTTCCTAGTTCATATTTGACAAGTTGAATATCATATGAGGTCCTTGCATAGCCTTATTTATATATCGTTACCTTCTACAATTTATTGCACTTGAAGCTACTTCTTTCCACACGGTGATAAAAAGCTGATAGTTCTACTGTGATATACTGCTATACCACAGTCCACCAGATAGCCAACACTTTGCAGTCATCACTTTCATTCACTGCACACTGATTAGAATCAAATTCTGATTTGCTATCTCTGCTATCATGATTGTGATGGTTTTGTCGGTATTTCAGGTTTTCTGGTTGGTGATTCAGGTGTCGGAGGGAGTGGTTTTGACGTTGGTCTTGGCGTTGTAGGATATCCATGAACTGACTGCCTAGTTTGTGGTCCTCCATTCAATTTGGGTTTAGGTGGTAGGGGTGGAGCACGTTCTGGAGTCTGAAGTCGAGAGGGGGATACTGAATTAGATCGTTTCTCTCTCTGAAAAAGAATGTTTAACCAAGGGAGGGTTAATCAAGTAGTCTGTTTTGTCCTGCAACATCCAGCCAACACTGCACTATACCATCTTGTACTATGTACTACAAACATAATACCCTAGATTGGTTCTTACAAGTCTCAATAGTTTTGCCATAAAATATGGTATCAAGGGTTAGAGAGTGCTCAAAAAGAGCTCTGGAGTTGACCTGACAGAACCAATGAAAGAAAACTATTTTCACAATGTTGTCACTGTTTGTCAATTGTATTTGGAAGTACTCAGTAGTGAACTCTTCTATCAAATTACGAGAAAAACCCCCCAATAAATTCAGTGAGATGCATTAGAATATATCGCACACAGATTCTATGTATTAATGGTGGCTGCAGGTATACTCCCTTGGTAAAAAAAAACGATGGCAGTGTAGCAGTTGACTTGCTTTTAAAAGTAGTTTTGGTTAATACAAAAGTCTGGCTGTATTTGTATTTCTCTCTTCATACATCTTTAAGTTTTTGGCCAAATTTTGAACTCTGTAAATCTATACTTGTATGTATTTTGTAGTACAGTGTATTTGTATTGTACAGTTTGGGCTGCATGTTGACAGCCACTTCTAACCTTTACTTACCAACCCTCATTTTCTACAACAATAGTATTGTCAACATAACAGTCAAAGACTTGAGATGCAGAATTTCTAATGACACTTGAAATGCAGATAACACGGTTATCATCAACTGGTGTAACTGCGATGGTTATCATATAACAACAATACAGATATTAAAATACAACTGTTGACATCAGACTGTGGACGAACTGAACCTGTTACAAACAGGTAAAGTAACAACTGAATTGGATTAATAACACTCGGCACAGCATTTTGGAGACTTGTATTACATTCCATAATTTGATAAGAACAGTTTTATGGCCACTTCACACAATAGTTCATGTTCACAAACAAATTTCCAGTTCCCCTGGCATTTCATGTACACATGAAAAGGCCATAAAAACTGTTCTTATCAAACCATGGTGAGCAATACAAGTCTGCTGTTCTAACATGCTGTGCCAAGTGTTATTTATCCAATTCATTTGTTTATTTTCCCTGTTTCTAACAGGTTCAGTTTGTCCATGGTCTGATGTCAGTAGTTGTATATCAGGATGGGATTGCGATCTTCTGTTCTATGATCACAACATAACTACCAGGCATATATTTTGTTCAACTTGGCTTGCACATGGTGTAATGTACATTGTACTGCTATGTAGAATTTATGGAAGAGTACACAAATACCAAGATAACCAAGATAACTCATCTCCCATACTAACCTCTTTCTTGGGTAAATCAGGTGCTCCTCTACTGGGTAACAAATCTTCCCTGAATGACTGACTTGTTTGTCGAGGATCTGAAACAAAATAATGATTATCTCATCAAATACATTCCAAAATTTAACATTTCATACAGGAAGATATATGGTGATATAGTGTGTGTGTGTGTGTGTGTGTGTGTGTGTGTGTGTGTGTGTGTGTGTGTGTGTGTGTGTGTGAAGCATATGTCAATCAAACAATTTCCCAAATTGACTGAAAGTTGTACAACACTGGGCTTAATAAGTACAAGTTTCAAGCAGGGCTGCTGCAGTAAGCAGCCACTACTAAGAGTGTATATGTTACTGTGAATTCAAGCTGTCTACATTAAGAAAGTATACTAATGAGTAAATTACGTATAATTGTGACTTTAGTCATTGATTCCATCATTACTCACCTAGACTGGATGGTCTATTAGGTCTGGGTGGGATTTGAGGAGCTCCTCCTCCTCCTCCCCACGTCTTCCGTACATCAGAATCGACACTTGCAACTCTACCAACTACAGAAACAAGACATGATTGGTATTGTAATCTTTATCAAGAAAACAAAGACATGATTGGTATTGTAATCTTTATCAAGAAAACAAGACATGATTGGTATTGTAAGAAAACAAGACAGCAGCATGGACAAAACTAAACTAATGATGGCTACTAAGGGTACCATGCCATTACAATGTATCATGTCATGTTCTGTACTGTATCTGTAATGTTCTGTTCTATCCTGTACTGTGCACAATGCACAAACATTAAATATAATTCTACAGACAAAACAAACAGTCATTACACAGTCATTTCAAGTATACTACAGCTGGTATCATGGGTATGGTGTATGTTATGTTTTTTCTGTCAAATATATAGTATGGGAATACTTGGAAGACCTAGTCAAGAGCTTGTTGAGAAACCAAGTTCACAATTTGACCTTCCAACTTACCTCTGGACAGTTGAGGTGATGAATTAGACAAGGTAGGTTCATTGGGCATTCTTGAAATATGCTGCCGGAGTGGTACTGTGGGAACAGTACCGATCCGATCCTGAAAGAAATCACCACCGATTTGTAATCATTTGACCTCTGACCCTCAAACCTCAAATCCCTGTGTCAAAGGTCACTGATACACTTGAATAATTTTACAGGGAAATGAATTAAAAATATTGCACAGGACAATGAAAAAAAGAGAGAAAAGTCTAGTTTTGTTCTTTTTTCCACAAAATGAATTTTAATGTTTCAAACTATGAACAAGGTAGCACCCATTACAGTGTTGACCAATCTATCAGTACATGTCTAAGCATTCAATCATTTCAAGGTACATGTATTGTATCAATATTTTCTCAATATATCTAGTAGTGTATCAAATACCACCTTGTGAACAGAACAAAATCAAAACTTCCCCTTCTTTTTCTTCTGCCATCAATGAAAGACAGATTATGGAATTTCTGCCAACTTATTCAGAATAAAAATTTGTATGTTAATGTTGTTACCCACTGAGTTGACAAACACACAATCCAACAAACGGTACTTTTGTTATAATTTGCATGTCTTCATGTTTTTTTTCACAATAGCGCCCTCTCGAGATACAAAGTAGTAGCAATGCAGATGGATGCAAAATCAAAATGTTGAACAATGGAAGTGGACATATTCTAATATAAAACATATAGAAAGACAGACATACTAATAGACTAATCGATATCATTGCTATACTGTTCTACTAGAGGGCGCACTTTAGGTGAAAGGTCACCATCCAATTTCTTGGCATGTTGGCAGAAATACCGAGTTGATTTATTCAACATACAACAATCTACAGTTTGTGTTCTAAAACAGAAGACTACTTGGAAGAGACGTCTGATCTACCACAGAATTCTGGAGATGATGATGATGTAAGTGGAAGAGTTAGTACGGTTCATGCAGTTATAGAAGGATGGAAAGACACTAACGAGACGTTACCTTTACCAGACTACTTACATAGTAATGATCTTTATCTTAAAACTACAGTTACGTGTCACAGTCAGAGAATGCAAACACTGATTTTTCAATATCATCTAAATCACACACATTCAATGTCAGTTGTTTTAACTATTAAACTTCATGCTTTTCTCTACTCTTAGGCATCATTCTGCAATATTTAGTCTGTTCAAACTTTGTCGCATAACTGGTAGAAAATGCTGTTATTGACATTCGGTGTTGTTGGAAAGAGTAAATGAATGCTGGGACAAACAAACAAACAAACACGCAGCAAACAAAATGGCGGTATTATTATCATGGGTTTTTTTTTATTTTTTTTTTGCTGACCAGTGAGTGGCTATGCAAACAAAGAAGAAAAATGGCCATAACACAGAAACAGCATAGAAATTATAAGAAGGCAAGAACTACCTTGCTGTAAATCTTTGTTTTAGATGAGGTAGATATCTTAGGAAAGTTAGTTGAAGGAAGAGGCAGAAAAAAAGTACTGCTGGAAACATTCTCATAGATACTATTTGTTCCTTTAGTTCTAGGACTAGCAGGGGCTGGTCGTCTCGGCACCCACACATCATTCTGAAAATAACCCGGAGGTATTCAAATATATCACAAAATATTTGGACAAATATAGCACATTATTAAGCAAATCAAAGAGTAAAATAAATCATGGAATTAAATTAAGTAAAAACCAACAGCAATTATGTGCATAAATAGTGATTTTTTTGGGATGAATATAATATTTTTTGAATTTAAAAGTTGTGATTATTATAGTTAGTTTAGCCACGTCTATCAAAGTATGGACATTTATGATAATGATGTAGAGATAGCATAGAATAGATGAATGAATTGGAGACTGCCATCTTTTCTTCAAACTAAATCATGAACTGTGTGTCTGAAATACGAATTCATAATGACTTCTGACCTTTGACCCTGACAGTATAGACATGACATGATCAGAACATAAATCAAAAACTTGTACTGATTTAATCAGTCTGACTGACATCTGCTTTTATGGAATATTTAATAGTAATTTTCTCTCTTATTATGAAACATGGCTACATTTGAATGTGTTCATGATATTTAACCTGATCACCCTGCAGTACGAATGGTTTGGTTCACTACTATGTATATCACCTGTTGGAAGGGTTGCACCATTATACAAACAAGGGGTTAACAAGGTTAAATACACACTCAACACCAAACACGTAATCATGATAGCCTGTTTGCCATGTTCTGTGATGAATCACCACACAAGTATGTTACATAACACAATTATGAATATATGCAATATTCCACACAATATGGCTTAAATATTGATTAATCTTTTTCCTTTTTCTATAAAAACTTTCACTGGAAGTGATACCTCAATGCTCCATAACTGGATCCTTCTAATCAAATGTACCTATTACACAGGTGATACGTGGAGAAAAGTTGAACTTAACGTTTTTTTTCTAATATCCATGTATACAGAATCTTTTGAGAGAAAACACCCTGACTTTACTAAACTATGTTGTTAACTTTGTCTTGACTTGACAAGAGTGAGCATTGAGATATCTACTTGTTAATGTACCATAAAACTAAATGCAAATACATTTATTTCAACTGTGGAATAACAAGGTCAGACTTGTCAGTATAGGTTTGTATGCTAATTGCTGTCATTGAATACACTAGTCTAAGAACTGGGGAAGTGGTAACATTGAAAACTGATAATAATAACTATGCTGTAAGTTGTTGTAATGAAGTTTTTGACCAGCTGTTCAATATCAGACTGGTGTTATGAACAGAAGTAAACAATAGTTTGAATATCAATTCCATGTGTTGCTTATTTTCAACCATGAATACAAAACATACTAATTTTGATCAGAATACATGTTCACATGATTTAGACAGTACAGCTAGAGTTGACATCGGCAAACACTGTCAATTGTTAGAATTACAATACTATTTATTTCCACTGACATGTACCTCATAAGTTACTGGTACTTAATCACCAGGTTAGACTTTTACAAGCTTTGCACTAGTTATGACTAAAATTATAGCAATTGACAAACGTCAGTTGAATTATACATCACTAATAGTAACCACACCACATCACTCTAAAGCAGACTAACTTACTGTAAACGTGTTATCAGATTCCTCAGCATCCTCATCACCCTCTGGTATAGTACCTACACCACTACTACTACTGTTATTACTATCACAAGATCCTGTAGAGATGGTGGATACAGGCCTTCTACTTGGCTCTAATGGTTCTTGTAACCTGTAACAACACAAATTACCATTAAGTTTTATGCAAGCTGTCAACTATGAATCCCAAATATTAGAATACCTTCAAATTCTTAGCTTCATTTTTAACATTTCCTAACTGAAAAGATACAAATTTATGTCTGTATAATATTATTAACTGTCCAAAAACTGTTATTTAAAGATATGTGTTAAGATAATTTCGTCTTTTTTTAATCAACTTGCCTCAACCTTTGGTGGCTAACTTACCCTATTTTTATATAGTTCCACAATCAGTGATATTTAAGGACTGGGTAACTTACCCAATTTTAAATATAGTTCCATCATCTGGGGGTGTGAAAGGGCTGGTTAACTTACCCAATTTTAAATGTAGTTCCATCATCTGGGGGTGTGAAAGGGCTAGGTGGTGGGATATTAGTTGGTAATGTAATTGGTGTTGTTGGTTTGCTGCCACTTGATATCCTATGACTAGCTATGGGTGATCCCTGTCAATCAATGGTACATGTAAAACAAGGCATGTCAAATTTAGTGATCTGTATGTGACTTTAGTATAACCATTTTAGATAATGGTGTACTGAAAACAAATACAGCACTTGTACAACTAGATTACAACTTATTAACTACACACAAATTGTTTTCCCTCTTATGACTGGGCAGCACATGTAATTAACAGCACCATGTAATGACTGAAATATGACAGAAGACCATAACAATCACATCACACATCTCATTTTATTTGATGAATATTATGAAATTGGAATCCTGGCAAAACAAATGATATATGGTCTTTCATCTCAAATCTGAGTGTTACAACTGTGTATTGAATAGTACTTCAAGTGCCACTTTGTTCTAGTGCAAAACATACTTATTTGCGAAAGTTAACTGTACAGCACCCCTGAACTTTACTTTGTATTGGATATAGGCACTCTATAAATTTTCTGAATGAATGATTGATCGATTGATTGATTGATTGATTGATTGATTGATTGATTGATTAATTGATTGATTGATTGATATAGCAATAGTTTACCTGATCTGAGATTCCATTTCTCAATTTAATGTACTGTTCCTCAAGTTTTCCCTGTAATGGTTTGACGTCTGCAGGTGCTAAGTCTCCGTGGACTTCAAGACCTTTACCAAGTATAACAACCTGAAAGTTAACAGACATAGTAAATGAAATGATCACACTTGCAATAACATTTGTAGCTGAGAAGGTAATTTTGTGACTCTATATCTAAACTAAGGCTTCATGATGTCAAATATGTATGTAGAGAGTTAATACTTCATAACAATGTGTTGTAAGGTTTTGAAGATGATCAGCTATGGTTACCATGGATGGGTGTAGTAACCATAACTATGGTTACCGGGAATAACTATTACATCAACCTGGCAGGACTGTGTGTGGTGATGGTGGGGCTTTTGGCACTGTGGTTACATTGGCAGAATTGATATAACCATGGCAGGTCTGTGAGGTGCTGGTGGGGTATTTGGCACTGTAGTTACATGGGCAGGACTGTGGTACAACAGTGGTGTAATAAGGCAGGGATGTGGTTATGATTATAGGCATTCAGTTTCCTACATACATGTATGTCCTTAGTTACTATGCTACAAAACTAAAGCCTTCTAACAAAACTTCTCATAATACATACCTGATCCAGAATCAGCATTTTCAGTTTGCTAATTAATGATGCATTTTTGGGATGTTCTGCTATGTATGCAGGAACAAAAAATGCCTACAGAATGAGTAGAACAATTCAAATATGTTTACAAGTTATAGTCATCAAAAGTACATTTCAAATGATATCAATCTCTGAAAGTTTGAGAAAAGAACACTTTGTTAATGATTGGTATTGGTATTGGTATTGGTACAATTATGAAAATTTGTCAATTCAAATAATTAACATCAATGTACTAGTATTAGTTTTACATAAAAAATCTTGTGTTATTGGTAAATACTATTATCAAGAACATATATCCAGGTACCAGATGGGAATCAATATTGGAAGAGAAAAAGAAAGGAGGTTAATACAGTTGGAAAGATTGACACGGTCACACAAACAGTTTGAGAGAGTGATACTGTCATAAGAGAACCATACCTCTTGATACTTGGGAATACCTCCATTGACAGCAGCATCAATAACGCCATTCAACATCATACTCAGTGGGTTGATACTCTTCCCTGGCTCTGAAGCATATGAAGCTATAAGGCATCGCAGTTCTTTGTTTTTCTTTTGCATCGTCTCCAAAGCATGTTCCAGGGGACTAACATCCATCTATGTTATATATATAAATTTAAGATATAAACATTTTCAGGTAGACTAGTACTAGTCCATCAAGCATTTGGATGTCTATGCATACATGCATGTGTTGTAGTTGACCTTTCATGACCTTTGTATGGCCCTGGATGAATATCTTAGGTATTATTTTTTAATGCATTATATTTACATGTAAACATATCATCTAACTGTCATGTTCCTAATTGCCACAATACATCTTTCAAGAACACAGCTTTACAATTTTATTGGCTTCCAAAACAATCTAAGATATTGAAAATATTTGAAATTCTTGATCAAAATTGAATAGTTTTTTTTACATGCTTCCAGGAATGCCTAGATTTGGGTCAAAGGAGGTAATGAAGTGGCCTTTTTCCATGCATTTCCATTGGTGATAAATTTGTTTCATGTCCCATACACATGATATTCACCCCATACATGGTTATCTCACAAAAGACAAATGACAGCATATTCATCATCATTAAACTACATTAGTTCACTGTCAACAAAATTTGAGGAAACCCAATTGACTTCAGAAAGTCTAATCTTCAAGGTAGAAGATGGTGAAGATGAACCAAATCCAACCCTGGTTACAATGAGTGTATTTGAACACTGACTTACTAATAAATCCAAGTTAATTCAATGGTAGGTATATGGTCCTAGGTAGGTTTGTCAAAACTGAGATGTGAAACATGAAGGTAGAATAAGTTACATTTACAAATATTTGGCATAAACTAACCTTTTCTTGGTCTTTCACTTCAAACCATCGTAGAATTCCTGGTATACTATTGGATATGGTTAACCTGGTTCTGTCCAACCACAGACTCTGAAATATGAATAAAAGTATTATGAGAAATAAGAACATGTCATACTGTACAATGAGTTTTTACAGTAACTTTCTCTCATTACAAAGGGCTTGGTAGTTTTCCCTATCATGATATACTTTAATTTGTAATGGTCAAAGTAAAATTTAAACCTTTCATCAAACTGTCAAATCTCTCTACTGTTATGCTTGAGGGCAGCAGTATGACGGAAAGGTCTATTATTGCATCATGGAGTTCTGATTTCTTACTTTGATTTCATTGTTTGAATCTCTTCCACTGTGGTGAAATGGTCTATCATTAGAAAGGAAAATCTAGACCCTTTCTCTATTGTTATGCCTTGTGATAGAAGGGTATATGATGTAAAATTGAGTTCAGATTTCAAACCCTGATTTCGTTGTTTGATATTTTTAACCGCAGTGAAATGGTCTTTCAATTGAAAGTACAATCTACACCTCTCTCTACCCTGTTATGCTTGAGGGCACCATATGATCGAAAGGTCTATTATGTGGTTTCTTACCTTGATTTCATTGTTTGGATCTTTCTCACCACGGTGAAATGGTCTATCAAAATAAAACCGCTTAACATCATTTGTTTCATAGTACTTGAGGATATCTTCTGGCACAGTTTGATCTCTAAACAGTTCAGGTTCCTCCGGTATGGGGTTGACTATCCGAACTTCTATGTCTATGCATTGTATCAAGGATCACATCTTTTACATGTTATAGTAATTATAGCAATAAAGGTACACAGGACAGACCTGAACATTTTTCTAGAAGTATCATTGCTAGTTTAGTCTGAAGTATCACAGAATGTTATGCTACTAGCTGAAACAGATCTAATTGTAAGTAATACTGAGATCTGTAGTATAGCAGTTAGGCAAACTGAAAGGATGGAACAATGACATAATTTTTGGGTGCATCATTGCCATTGACATCAGAAGGGAAATGTGCATATATGTCATTGATATCTGACAACTTTGTACTCATTTTAAAGCAGATCTCAATATAAATATGACCAATGATGAGCCTTACGTATAATTTACATGTAAATAGAGTCTCAAGTTCAATGGTCCATATCCCTTTAACATCAAAACAACAAATATAGTTTGGCTTATGGCCAACTTTGGATTAGGGTTAAAATCTAGGTGTGGAAAACAGTTTTTTGGTAAAGCTACAGAACAAGTTAATCCAGCACATAAGAATGTTCCCATGTAATCCTTAATTATGAGAATGCTAAAGTGTTGACCTGGGAATGAAACATAGCCCTTTAATAGCAAAACAGCTTAGTTCAATACCCAAAAATACAAATGTTTAAAATAGAGAGGGCTCCATTTCACTGCTTCATTGTTTTCCCAGCATTCTTTGTGTTACAGCAACCCCCTTTTGTTCAAATAGTAATTACTGGGATAAGGAGGACTAAACCTGAACATTATTCAAAGGATACATTGTACATTGGACTGTTTTATGTCTTCACTGGGTGGGTGATGTTCTGTCCATACTTGAGCAGCAGGAAATTCTGACTGAATCATTTGACGTATACCGTCTCCTCGTTCATATACACGGGCTCTCATTACCAATGCTTTATTCTGTCAACATACAAATTTTGACACATAGATAATCAATTGATTTGTGAATAACAACATGCTGTGTGAATGTGATATTACTTCTATGTCAGGAACCAGGCTGGAAAGATTAATATCAAATTCAAGAACTGGTATTAGGCTGAGGTAAGTGCCCATCGGGCAAAGATGTACTCTTTGCAAATCTTGTAAGGAAAACATTCACAAAAGTTTACAGGAAAAAGGGATTGAATGAGATTGTGTATGATAGTACTCTATACTGTTGTTGATACACACACACAGACATGGACACAGACACAGACACAGACACAGACAGACACAGACACAGACACAGACACTGACACACACTGCATATATGAATATTTTAAAGCTGTCAACTCACTCAAATAAATTTGTCTTCCCTTCACTTTTGGCCATGGTTTGACGTTTTCACAAATAAAATGGAAAGATTGATGGAAAACATACCTAGAACCATCAATTAGATATTTAGGTTTGGTAACTGTCTGTATCCTGGTTATAACTCTTGTTGTGAGGCAATAATATTAATAATACTTACCCTAAGGAACATTGGAAAATTGAGGCCATAGAAACTGACTCTATAGAAATCAGTATCCATCCTTGGTATTGATAAGATATGATCATAAAAGTTTGCTTGACGTTTCTGAAAATGACAAGAGACAAGTACAGTTGGACTTGATATATATACACATCATAATATGAGAGATTTTAAAATAAAATTAGTACTTTGATATCTGCACCCTCAAACACCTTATTACTATCCATTACTTCACAGTCAATGAAATTTTGTAAATCACTGGATATATCAAGATTACTCTCCTAGTGATTTTACAGCTACAACCTGGATAACAACTCTTTGAAAGGAGTTTAAGACTTCCGCATTTTGTATCTTTATGTAAAAAATGAATTGGGATCAAAGTAGATTGAAACCTTAATTTCACTCTGTAGTCTTGTACAAATACTCCACGTCTACAGAAAATACCACTGACTCAATGAGATTAAACTGATGGCTGATATTTGTATATTTACTTACCAGTACACAACTTAGCTTTCCATAATCAAAAGCTTTGGTTTCATATTGCACAGCGAGCTCCTTACATAATGGTATTCCATGTTCCCATGTCTACAAAGATAATAAATAGAATACAAGATTCACATAAATTCTTAGCTGTGGTTGACGTCATGTCTGTTTATATATCTAAGATCTGGAAAGCCTCAAAATCACATGTCAAAACTCTTGTCCCATGTACAAGGTATAATTTATATCCTTACTATAAGGGTAAAATGTGATGTAGTTTGCCAGCAAATTGTGTATATTGGCAGAATTCCTGTGTCATCCATTATAATGTTGATTATATAAATTTCATCCTAGAGTAATTATTCTAGATGAAGCAAGAATCAAGATGGAGAAAGTGAGAGATTCAGTGAAAGAGAGAAAATGAGAGAGATCAAGATAGAGACAGAATCTCAATCTCTCTCTCTCTCTCTCTCTCTCTCTCTCTCTCTCTCTCTCTCTCTCTCTCTCTCTCTCTCGCCCTCCCCCTACCACACACACACACACACACACACACACACACACACACACACACACACAGACACACACACACACACACACACACAGAGACAGTTTCTTTCTTACCTTTCCCTTATCAAGTAATTCTATGATTCTATTATACAGTGCTTCTTTCCTCTGCCACTCTGTTTGTTTAGGGAATTCTTCATCAGCTTGTAGCTGTCTAGGACTCCACTGTAAACTATCCGCTAAAGTCTTCAATGTAAATGCAGCTTCTGTATAGTTTTGATCCGGTACATGTAAATCATGTAGTTTATAGATGTATCTCTTGTACATCTCTTTCTTCTTCAACTCGTCTTTGTAAAATCGCTAAAATTTACAAGATATAGTAGTAAGGTCAACAGAGTATCAAAAATGACACTATTTTTACTTTTAATAATACAAACATAAATATGATTCAAAATAAAATGATTTAAGCCTTACAACATGAATTATAAGATTATTGCAATAGAATAAGAAAGTTTTATTCTTATTTTTCTGTGCCAAATATGTCATTTTTAGAAACCATATACATGTCATACAATCATTTGTTTACATTTTTGTACTGTCAACTCACCAGTATGTTCATAGTACAACTCATCTGTTTAAATTTTTCATCTTCCTTTGTCATCACATCCCTGTAATCCAACAGAGTCTCTAGTAACCTAGCAACAGTGTGAACAAAGGCTAATCCTTGTTCTCTCCAGTGTTGATGTTGTATCTTTTCTGACAATCTGAGAACACAACAGAAGCAGTCATTTAGTTTCACTGTACATAACATGAATAAATCATAGACCCTACATGAGTATGGGTCTCTGGATAAACAAAGAAGTCAAGTGAAAACTTTTACAATCTTCATAATTCAAAATCTGACTTTTCTAAAATGTAGATGACACATGCTTTCATGTTTAAACTTTACAAACTTCCAGACACCTATATCCCCTTATGAGGCTCACATGCCCATAACCTCACATGTTCTGAATAGTGGGTAAATCTGTTGCCAAAGACTGAAGTGTACAGTCAAAAATTTCAGGTAACAATTTTCAAGTTGAATTGACTACTATGTTTTAGACTTACATTGACTTAAAGAGTGTCCTGTATTCTTCATCTCCTTTGTTCTTGGTACCAACCAATAAATCTAACTTGTCAATGATATCTGATTCCACCTATAACCCAGCAATTAGTGTTACATTAAAGTAGGAGTTATTACAATAATCAATATACACTGTGGCTTGATCTGATTTTACCATATATGTCAATGCATCTTTCCTAATGTGCAACATTGTTCCTCATGTGCAACATTGCATTTGGTACTGTTTGTGTTGCAACCCAGTGTTTCACATAAGAAAGGATGCATTGATGTAAATACAACTTTGAATTTGTTGGTATGTGTTGGCAGAGGGTGACACACAACCTGTGTGGTATTCATTTGATGTATGCATGGTGAGACTTTAGTTCATTTCACTTACAGCACAAAATTGTATTTGCTATCTTAAGTGTAGCATATGTAGTTTCTTATCGGTTTCTGCATGGTTGTATCAAACAGAGAGAGAGAGAGAGAGAGAGAGAGAGAGAGAGAGAGAGAGAGAAAGTGGACAGTATTCTGCAACACACTGTAAATGGTCTCTGTTTGTAAAACCAAATTTTACTAATTTCATTGTAAAGAGTGGATCAAGAGCTTTCAGAAAATGTATAGTTATGGATGTGTATAACCATTACTTTCTTAACTGCAAACCAATATCAACAAGGGACATTGAACGTGGTCTATAACCTTAACAACAGAGTGTATCCCTGTGTATTTTCCGATGTTTGAGCTGTACTAAATTCTGACCTGTTTAAAACTTCCTTTAGCTATCTCTTCACACTGCATCATATCAAAGAAGAAAGGTATTGTAATGCGTCTTAATTCAGTCTCTGGTACCAGTGTCACTTCTAAGAATGGTCCAATCAGTTGTAGAAAATTGACTTTATGGTCACCTGCAATGATGCACAAATACAATGTTTAATAATATATAGACTAATTCAAATCATAGCCACAAATTGATACACGGTCACCACTTGTGCAGAACCCAAGTATACTGGTGTAAAAGTGGAAGGAACCAGAGTACCAGGAGAAAATCTGTGTTGTTCGGTAGGTTCAAAATGAGCATCACCCTTCTTACATTTAATCAAACCTAATTGGCACAGGTTCAAATGCAGATTTTACTGGTTAGCTAATACCTGGTCACTAACAACCATCTTAAATTCTTCCTACTTTCCATGATCACCCCCACATCAAGTACTATGTACTATAGAAAACTTGAGGAGTTTTTAAATTCTGTTGAACTGAGAAATTTTGCAATCTATAAATTTTTACTAAAGATATCACTGCAATCACCTGCATTTGACTTTTTCACAAAACGTTTGTATGTTTCAAATGGTCTTTCAGGAACACACCCTCACAACTTGTAAAATTTTAATATCACAAATACAAACAAGTATAAAATTGCACAAAAATCATATTGCAACAAAAAATTGTATTGTTTTTACAACTCTTTTCCCTAACCACCATGTAACACTTACCTAAGTTTTGCCACATAGATTCTATTTCATGTCCCATCAGGACCCTCATATCGCCGTACTGATCTCTGATCTTGTTTCTTTTTACCTCAGAGAATGTTTCCAGTTGCAGACTGGGTTGTGTTAAAAATAACACAGACAAGTTAAAGAAACTACTCCACAGCTAAAACAGAAACAGAGAATGACACGATGTGAATGTGTTATTTCCTCTTTTCAACCAATGATAATGTCAAAGACTTCTCAAACATAAGTAAGTTGTTGTGTTCCAGTCAAGGAATGTTGAAAACTGGAAGAACTATTAAATATCTTAAACCTGCATGTATAATGTATGTATCTTATACATATTTTATATGGTAAGGGTTTATCTTACATCTTGAAAGTAAAGTACAGTGTAAATTTTCAGCCGTGATAGTGGGGATGTAACATATTTGTTCCACTGCAAGATTCTACCACAAGAGGGCACTCTTCTTGAGTGTCCTCTAGAAGGTTGTTGCACCAACCTTACATTGGCATATTTCATGATATTTAAATATTTCAAGGTTACAAAAGAAACATGAAAACAATAAAATCAATATTTGTTGTATACTTACTCATCAGGTTTTTTTTTCGTATCATGAATAATCAACACATATATTTATTACAATGCAAATATTGCCAAGTTGGTGGTTTCAGTTTTTTGTTCTTTTATTGGTGGTCTCACAACATACTTATATCTCTTTCACAAGTTTTTGACAAGTGACAAGTCATACCCATTCATGACCAGGATGTATGAATGACCAGGATATTTGTATGACCTTTAACCTTACCTGAGTATCAAAGAATTCACCTTTCAAGAAGTGAGACGTCAATATCTGTGAGAAATACTGGATGGCTGACAGTATGACACTGTAAATGAAATAGTACGTATAGAGATGTAAGATTTCAATGAAGGCTAGTCATAAAATATTCAATATTACTAATTCTAGCATAGTGGTTTTGCCTCACATTTCTACTTTTACAAAATTTCACCATCAAATTTGGACACACTTCATCAGACTTCAATGCCATAAAATCACCGACTATAAACACAGACAACAGTAATAACAACAAGCTATAAACTCAGTCTTAATCCTGCATGTTTATCATGTTCATTCAGTAAAAAACACACGAACACACGATACCATAACAGAAACAAAAGCATTGCATACAAGATTCTTAAGTACTGCAAATCGAGTCACTGAGTGTACATGTACTTCATCACATTCCTATCGGTGTACATTTTCACCTATCAACAGAGTTCAATGACCTTTCAACTGGAAAGCACATCAATCAGTGACAAAACTGCCATTACTACGGTTGGGGTTAGTTTTGGGAATAATCCAATTTGATGTGTTGCACATAAATGACACTTGCTAGAATTTATTTATTTTGAAAGTCAAATGAAACATTCCATCATGCAATTGTTGTCCTATTATTTTGACTTACTCGTTGGTAGCCATTCTCATCACCATCCAGTCTTGTGGGAAGATATCTTTCTTGACAAGTTCTTTGAAGACCATAAATATCCTTGTAATAAACTCTTTGAGAGGTTTTCTGTCAGGGAAACTGTTCAGTAAATTTGTAAAGTGTTCCTCTTTCATGACCTTCAAGGTGTTGATCAGACAGGCAACGAACTGACCCTGTAATATTACATGAATCAAATTATTAGAATAGATTTTGTCTGTAACTTTGGGAACAATTTCACGTAGAGAGAAGACTAGAATTGTACAATTATATTCAATTTTTCAAATACAAAACACATGTATCCATCAGCACAAATATGATTTCTGGCACATTTGACAGGCTACAGCTTACATGTAACAATATATTATACAGTTACGACTGTAGAGGATGTAAGATACTGATTCCTATATTTCCATGGCAACCTAACTTCCAAACATTGAATATTTTGCATATCTTTACAAAAAATTTGTACTGGAAACAGTTCCCAACGATTATTTTTGATACAGACAAATACACACAGACACACAGTCGATTCAGGTTTGGGACTATGTGACAGGGCTATGTTTTACACTTGCTATTATGTTGCTGTGGAAATGTCAAGGCTATCCCAGTCAGTCCAGTGTCAATCCAGGAATCATCCAGGTCTGTCAAACATATCACCTGTGGGCTCTGTGTGAGTAATCGTCCCCAACTTTTCAAGTTATTACTCCAGGAGTCTCCCAAAATTTGCACTCATCTTGTGAGTAAGACACGGCTGAGTGATACAGCCTACCCATCAAGTCTGTAGAACAGTCACCCTGCATTTGGGTCAGTCACAGAAACTCTTGTTTTCAGTGGGATTTGAAACCATGATCTACCAACTGAGCTTCAACCACTACACAACCAGGAGTCGGTATTTAGCTACTTTGTCATAGTGATGCTACCATCTCTTTGCAGTGGTACATCTATTTATGACAACGACATGAGAGACACAATATTGAGTGACTTCTACTTACTGTGAGTTCTCCTTGTCTGTTGATAGTCAATAATGTCTGTAATAGATTGTCTAGTAAGGTCTGTACAAGAAGCTGAACTTCACCAGTGGAAGACTGTTGTAAGTTACGAACAAACAAACAAACAAACAAATGAGGTCATTAGAAGGTGAGGTCAAAGGTAAGAGGTCAGCAGATTAAAACACTGGTTTATATGCCCATCGTGAAGTGTTTGAGACAAGTCAAACTTCATCATTGGAAGACTACTGTAAATCACAAACATATCTGATAACATTGTAGAGTATGAGGTCAGAGGTCAATAAAAACACCATTGTCCATTATCAAGTGTTTGTGATCTACATGAATACAGAATAGGATTGTACCACCCATATAAACAGAAAATTGCCTTGTATCTATATGTGATATTAAATCAATTGGAGATCTATATAACAAACTTTTGATTATCTCACATTGATTTGTTCTAATCTTTTCTTCAAAGAAACCAGGAAAATATTAAACATGTAAATTTCGATATTATCTGAGTTATTTCTGATATCTTGGTAAAAATGGTAAATGACATTACATGTCTACAGTATAATGTTTTGATTACATATTATACATGTACACAATTTGACTTACTTTTGGCAATTTTTGAAGTGATGTTAGGATATCACCAAGGACTTCAGCACACAGTTTTAATTCTTGTCTTTGTACAAGGTGTAGTTGTATGTGATGCAAGAACACTGGTGATAGGATCATTCTAGATGCTGTAGATGAACAACAACAGGAAAGAAATAATGAGAACAGAACAGTAAAACAGGAATAAAAAAAGATATGTAAAAAGACTAAATATAATTACACCTTTCATTTCAGATGATGGTTCCTTGTCCATTACAAATACTTTCAGAAATGAAGTTTTTAAACGTGAAAGCCTCCACAATGTCACTGAGTGGTGAGTTATCATTTACCTTAAACCTTAGATTACAGGTAGCCCATTGATAAATTTAATATTTATCCTACATTTTTTACATGTAAATATCTTAGGAAAATTTCATCACAGAATCTATACTTTTAAATTCTGGTATTAACAGTAAGGAAAAATCTGGTAATATTCAAAAAGTTTCCCCATATTTATGCAGGTATTGGGAGGAAAAAACTACAAGAAGAATTAACAGCTATATAGATATTGTACCAGTTG
Source organism: Glandiceps talaboti (assembly GCF_964340395.1). Taxonomy (NCBI): domain Eukaryota; kingdom Metazoa; phylum Hemichordata; class Enteropneusta; family Spengelidae; genus Glandiceps; species Glandiceps talaboti. The sequence goes on along the minus strand of NC_135549.1, from coordinate 6,415,572 downwards.
AGAACCCTATACTAAAAACACTGCACAAAGTGTTCAAGAAATCTTACCTTCTTCTTCAAATAGTCTACTATTGACAGTATCCAGTATACATCTCAACTTGGCACCATGCAGCTCTTTGCGTACACCTTCCTTGGCTACATTATCAATCAAATTCTTAGCAAACAAAGCTACCTGCGGTATGGTAAACATTGTCTGACCATCGCCTTTCTCTTGTAGCAGACAGTCATAGGTAGTACTGAAGAAACTAAGTAGTGTCATCTGTATACAAATAATCACAAGTACAGTATTTAAAGGAAAAGTCAGACTTATTTCTGCCTTTAGTACATTTGTATTGATTACTGCTATCAATTTACATTACATTTATGATCTGGTTTTAGGTGATAAAATAGCACCCTTGGGAACTTATTGAACTTTGAAATCTTCAAGGTAAAGAAGCCCTATCACACTAAAAGGCCTACTCTGCATATAATTAGGGATAGAACTAAGGATAACACTCATCATGCTAGATGACTGACTGTGTAACAAGTTGACACAGCTTAAAGAGTACCTATGAAACTGATGTTTTAGAGAATATTACTGATTTTTTATCTCCTAATGTTGGACTGCAGTATTATGAATATACAGGAAAGAATTTGTCACTGTATTTTATAATAAAAATGAGTTGACTGTATTCATGAAAATGTTGGCTTGATACATGTTAGAAGTATCGCTACACTGACCCAGGGATTGAAAATTGAAAATTAGCCCTTAAATACATATTCATCCATTTTGAGGATTTCCTGCAAGGGTTTATGGGAAATCTTCTTGCAATGACATCACAAATACCTTAACCTCTTTCTGAGGGGACTATGAAATTGACCATAAAATTAACTGTAATAGAAATAGGCTTACAATATGCTACACACTGTCAATAACAAAAATATAATACTGAGAGTTGTGAAGGGGACACAGACAGGGCTTAGATTATGAAATGTTGCAAGGGTACAAACATGTATACAGCCAGGACAATTCCCTTGTGAGAGTAGTAACTCATTAAACAACTTAATATTACCTTTGTCTTTATTAAAAAGGAATTAACAAGAACTTTGAAACTCAACTTGAGACCACTGAACACAGCAAAATGATGTGATCATAGTACTCACCTGTGAGGTCAAAACATAATCAGATGTTTGTTGGACCATATTATTCATTGCTATAAACAGATTATTAATGTCTTCTTTGAAGACAGTTTCTTCCTTCCCCCGTGTGGCCCTGAAACACAATTGTTAAAACATTGATAAATTTTCTCTATATATGAAAAGATTGTGCAAAAAAAAGTCAATTTTTTGAGAACGTTTTTCCTCAAACAGAGATGATCAGCAATGTCCACTTTCCAAAGTCCAAACTCAAGAAACAATAACTGGACAAGTGATTGATTTCAGAACTAGTCTGCTATTGTTTCTAAATTTGAGAAATTATTTCAAAATAGCAGAAAGAAAAGTAAATCGATTTTGTTAGATAACTTTATAACTTTCCTTAGAAATTTTCTCTTGTATTCTTTAGAGATCTTTTCAAGAAGCTCTTACTCTATAAAACACTGATTTTTTTCCATGGAAATGTTTTAAAACTGAATTTCAATTCTGATTATTTCAGTTGAGTATCATACAGTCTATAATGTTAAACTAAATCAGTGACATGGTTATTTCATATCTGTTCTTTATATATGGGTAATGACAGTATTATTCAAATCATCACTAATTGTGTCATTCAAATCACCACTGATCGTATCATTCAAATCATCAATGACTGTATCATTCAAATCATCAATGACTGTATCATTCAAATCATCTGATTGTATCATTCAAATCATCAATGACTGTATCATTCAAATCATCAATGACTGTATCATTCAATTCATCAATGACTGTATCATTCAAATCATCTGATTGTATCATTCAAATCACTCATCGTATCATTCAAATCATCAGATCACACCTTTCAAATCATTACTGACTATATCATTCAAACACTTAACACACACATCTTAGATGTTTTCTTACCTTGCATAAAGTAATCTTGATTGGACGATAAATTTAAATAAATATGGAATAGCTTGGAATGCACGTTGGATTGATTTCTGTTTATCAGCATAATGTATGGCCTCTTCTGCACACTGTTTCAAACAGCTGATGAGTGGTCTGTCAGGTCAAAGGTCAACGGTGACAAATGTTAGCTGACACTTTCACCAAAACAAATTTAGGCAATACACACAACCTGTACAAAGTTGTAGGCACAGGTTCTGTACAGTAATTTAGTGACATCAAAATAAAGCTACCTTGCATGTTTGTAACATTTTTTCCCCCTCAAATGTTCTATTTCAGAAATGAAGTGCAACAGTAGCATCACATGTTAAGACTCAATACATGTTCACACATTACTAAGTACATAACGGGCAAACTGATAATTTTCTTTCACATCATAAAGAAACTGAAGAAATTAATATTTTTTGCAAAGTTTCTAGAAAATGACAAATCGTAAGATAGATAGAGGTCATGTGGTGTAGGTCTGATTTCGCAAAATGAAAGTTCTACAAAATGCACAAAAGAGTTGAAATTGTTCAAAGATGAAGGTACAACTTACTTGTGTGCAAGTGTGCCTGCAAAGTGCTTCTCAATATATGTGTCTAGATCTGTGCGAAGGTTTTGATATCTCCTGTCACTTAGTATACCAATAACAAACACCTGTGATGTATGGAAAGGATGAGATACCGATATAAACATGATGATTTACTAACACATTAAATGATGAAGGGACGGTACACATCAAGTACAGTTGAATATAAATATATTGAAAACCATTCATCTTGAGCAAATCTGAATCTATGAACATCACAATTTTGACTACTGCAGTCTATAGTAGCATTTGTAATATACTCCATGTACATGTAGAGTTCTGAACAAATATCATTTATCTAATATCTCTGTGCTTACCAATGCCTGGAAGACAGGTTTTCCATAGGCTTCTGTGTCTTCATCCAGGATATTGAACAATGTATCAATGATATCCTGACATTTAACTATCTCTTCTCCTTTGATTTCCATTAATCTATTCAAGGTGTGTTGTATTTTCTCAGGATGATCCTTCCACCGCAGTAACGACACCAACTCAACTATTCAAATACATTAAGTAAAATGAAATATGTAAGCAACATCATACACTCAACTATTTCAACTATAAAATATCTCAGTATTGTAAAATTTACAAACATCTATCTATGCAATACAACTGGACTAATAAACTCTATTAAGTACAATATTGCAACACAGAAGGCAGTAATAACTTACGGTTTTGTGGAAGTTTAGTTGAACAGATAGTTGTCTTGATGAAGAAGTTTTCTTTTAAGTTTCTCTGGTAGTTGGTGTTTCCGACGACTGATCCTGACACAACCATCAATTCTGCATGGCAACTTGGTAGGTTGAGGTAGGCATTAACATTGCGAAACTGGTGTAGTTCATCACACTGTACAGAGATAGAGTTACACACATAGTTGGATCAAAACAGCTGCTCTATGTTTAACTTTGTTAGAACATTATTAACTTAATATACATTTGTCATGTCTTATAATTAGGTAAATTCTGTTCTCTTTAGGTTGAAAATTACTATACTTCCATAATCTTTAATCAGTTGAATAATTAGGTGATTTCTGCATTATTTTGGACTGACAATGTTCAACTTACTCTAAACATACTATTTAATTATACTATTAAATACTAGTGGTTTATGGAATGTTGTTTATATTTTTAGCAACCTAACTTAAGAAGCTATTTCCAAGAATCCTATGAAACTTGTAATTACAATGATTATGAGAATATGTAACTTTAGTTTGTACATCATATAGTATGTAGGGTTAAGAAATTTAAACTGCCTGTGTTTTAGTAGGTGAGTTACATGTACACAATTATGCACTACTGTATGATATGAATTATCTGCTCATCAGTCCATTCAACAGAATCAGCCACATTACACTGTAGAACCATATACAAGATGTAATATACATTATGTCAGATAATCTCACTCCATACATCATACAAAACAAACACCAACTTGAAAATATAGGTAGCAAATAGTTTGATTGAATAAGTTGTATGTATTTGTATACTACATGGGTTGTGTATGTGCATTTTAATCTATCTCCATCTCTTAATACCTCTATTGCATGTGGTGGTGTTTGTGGCAAACTTTGGATATGTTTTGTTAGTGTATTGGGGGAAAGTGACTTAATTTTAGGCAGTTTTTTAAACATTAGCAACATGCATTTGGCTAAAAGGTTTAATTAGATGCAACACATGATAATTCCAGCATTGGCTGTCATAGTCTGCATTGTCAGCACAGTTTAGAATGATCACTTTTTGCACATGTATCTATGTACATGTAGCTTCATAATGGATAGACATAAAGACAGAGTGAATGAATAATGGAGACAGACAGACAGACAGACAGACAGACAGACAGACAGACAGACAGAATGAATGAATGAATGACATAAAATGACACACTGCTTAACATACATATACACATCCATCCATGCATGCATGCATGAATGCACACATGCATGCATGCACACACACACACACACACACACATATATTCATACACACATACATACACACACACACACATACATACATACATACATACATACATACATACATACATACATACATACATACATACATACATACATACATACATACATACATACATACATACATACATACATACATACATACATACATACATACATACATACATACACACATATAAAGGCAGACACTGCATGACTGAGGGCAGACAAAGACAAACAGAAGGCACATAATCATTATTGATATATAAAACCATTGCATGATCTAAAGTCATTGCTGACAACTAGTATTTACACAGAATGAAAATAATGAGACAGAGAGAGAGACAGACAGACAGGCAGGCAGGCAGGCAGGCAGACAGACAATTTAATCATTTTTATATATAGGCAACAAACCACAGTACAGACTAAAAGTCATAGCCAACACATATTATTTTTTTGTGTGAAAGTGGTTGGAAGGATGGACTTACATGATGAAATTTGTATGATTCATCACACTGTTAAAGAGAAGATACAAATAATGTTATTGACATCTACTATATCACAGTCAGAAAATGAAAGGGGTGAGAAGGGGGTTAAGAATAGTTGTCTACATGACAAATAGTGACACTCAATGGCTATAGTTTTAAATTAACTTTCAACATTGAGATTGTATGGTATTTGGATGCCTAAATGATAATTTATAGAATGGCTCCATCTTTTTTTCTTCTTCCAATTTTCAATCATTTCATTTTGTCTAAAGGTCATGTTATATCCTTTTGAGTTGGTAGCTATGAAAAAATTCATGTTGAAGCTCCATTGATCTTATTAAGCATATTTTATCACCGGTAGACTTTGTTGGACAGGACTGGTGTGTTATGTCAAGTAGAGTCAGTAGACTTTGTTGGACAGGACTGGTGTCTTATGTCACGTAGAGTCAGTAGACTTTGTTGGACAGGACTTGTGTCTTATGTCAAGTGGAGTCAGTAGACTTTGTTGGACAGGACTTGTGTCTTATGTCAAGTAGAGTCAGTAGACTTTGTTGGACAGGACTTGTGTCTTATCTCAAGTAGAGTCAGTAGACTTTGTTGGACAGGACTTGTGTCTTATGTCAAGTGGAGTCAGTAGACTTTGTTGGACAGGACTTGTGTCTTATGTCAAGTAGAGTCAGTAGACTTTGTTGGACAGGACTTGTGTCTTATCTCAAGTAGAGTCAGTAGACTTTGTTGGACAGGACTTGTGTCTTATCTCAAGTAGAGTCAGTAGACTTTGTTGGACAGGACTTGTGTCACTGAAACAAACTTATGTCAAGTAGAGTGCAGAAATAAGTAGAACATTAAGTGTTAACAGTTATTCTTAAACAAAAGTTTGAACATACAAACTAGTATACTCAGAGTGGATGTGTTGGTTACTAAAGTGTTGGTTACTAAAGTGTTGGGTACTAAAGTGTTGGGTACTTAAGTGTTGGGTACTTAAGTGTTGGTTACTAAAGTGTTGGGTACTAAAGGGATTGATGCATTACATACAGAAGACAAAACAACAAAAACAAATGGCAATGCTATACTAACATAATCATGTTACAAAGTGTGAGTGTGCCAATTGACATGTAAAGGTGGAATACATATCCTCTGTGGTGTGATCTGATATAAGATGTTACTTTGGGACTAAAGATCTGATATAGGTTGTTACTTTGGACTGTATCACATATTTAAAGAATTCTGAAAAGAATTATTGTAGTGCTTTTAATAAACTTACACAACTATTTACTAGACTTTAATAGTGTACTACAGTTTATATGTGAATTGTCTAACTGACTTTTCCTTGTCAGATGGTTTATTCCTCTTTCTCACAAGAGAGCATTTGTTTGTATACAAGTAAATATTAGTTGGGAAAAATACCGTTAAAGTCGTATTATAAGCCGCATACATATTATAAGTCGCACCCCTACTTGGAGGCGCTGGCTTTGAGGGTACATCAAACAATTTGTGAATAATAGAAAGTATGTATTATAAGTCGCACCCCTACTTCACAGCTAGCTTCACCTCGTATTTGCACCAAAACAATAGTAACGACGCATTCAAGTGTAATACTTTTTGTTTAAAATTTGAATACAAAGTATCACTTTATGTACCACCTTCACACGTACTGGGATATCAAAAGAAGGGTGTTGCAATCCCTTCCTTTCGGCAGGGAGCGGGACATTTACACCTATCGTACTAATAAAGTTACGCACTGTATATCAAAAGAAGGGTGTCGCAATCCCTTCCTTTCGGCAGGGAGCGGGACATTTACACCTATCGTACCGATAAAGTTACGCACTGTATATCAAAAGAAGGGTGTCGCAATCCTTTCGGCAGGGATCGGGACATTTACACCTATCGTACCGATAAAGTTGTATGGCTGCCGATCACACCTCGAGTACAAGAAGCCGCTTCGTACTTGTTCACACGTGTTGGAGTTCGAGTTCAAGAGAAAGGATATATTGATGAAAAAGGTGAGTTTTAATTTATAACGTGTTTCATGTACCATTCTGTTCAGCTGTGATCACGATAGCAAAAGTTGAGTTTTATAACACATGTTTCATGTACCATAGCTGTGATCACGCTAGCAAAGCATGGAGTTGTTTACATCGACGTGTTCTCAGTGGGCCATCATATATGCTAATGTTTCGTGACGTTTCATGACGTCGTATGCGTAACGGCCAATAGTCATTCGACGATCATTTACATTTGTTTACGAGTTCATGAACGCAGTTGACCTTTCAACTTAGAATGAGAGAATCGATGTCAATTTGATTTATACCGCCAAATCTTTCAGTCTACTTTCAACCTATATTTTTTCCAAACACGATCGTTTCAAAATATCTGACATCGTTGTGTTTCTACCATTCCACAGGCTGCATTGAGTATATCAGGAGAACGTTCCCAAGACTGACTGAAGATCGGCGGCGTCTACCGTACTTGTTTGGGATTCCTGTAGGGTACATCTTACGGAACGAGTGAAAGATGAGTAGCGTGACCGTAACGTCGATGTTGCTGTCATTCCGGGCAGCCTTACCGATCTCCTCCAGCCACACTTATCATTTCATTCTTACACTTTGAAACTTCATAATAAAGTTTTCATATTGTGTTACAGACGTCCATTTTTCCATAACCGAGAGTTCGGGTGAATTTCTACCACATCCACATTTTGAAAAATTGAAAAGTCTTTATTATAAGTCGCACCCCTAGTTCAAGAAATAAAATTGGTTCTTTATTTTGCAACATTGTAATATAAGCCGCGGCTTATAATACGACTTTAACGGTAGGATTAATATGTAACAACTACTTATAACATGAAACAATGCAAAGGTTTCAGTTCTCTTGTCATTCACACTATCACTGCAGTATTTTCATTTGTTCCTTTCTACATTTACTAGTTGAAAATACTTTTGAAGTACTAAAATATTCTCATATGAAATCAGAGTTTCAAAATGTGATGTTAGAAATCAAGTTTACTCCCATATTAACAGATAGAATTATTTTAACTACAATGACATCAATTTGGTGTCTGTTGTGAATGAGTTTATAAACGAACTGATTTTCATCACTTGACAAAACAACATATTTATTCTTATTTTGTTATAAAGTTCTATATTAGTGTTTGTTACCTTATAGATGAAGACTTCATAGTTATCATCTGCTAGAGTAGCACCATCAGCTCTGGTTAGTTTCATAAAACCAAATGCATACAGTTTCTTGGGTCCATCTCGGTCTCGGTCTGTAAAGAAACACATCATCAAGTCAATATCAAATGTTTCTATGTCTTAAACACTTGAAGACATACAAGATGGTATGGATTACTTAAAAGTTGAGTCAGAACTCACAATAGGCCAGTCCACACCTGAACTGATTCAATACCAATTCAAACAGAATTGATTCAGTTAGATCTGTTTGAAACAAGTTTCTGTCCTCATGAGAATAGGTTTGAAATGATAATTAAAATTGGTTTTCAACTGATTCACTCTGATTCGGTTCCAAACCACTCCCCTGAGGTGAATTTGAAATGATTCAACTAAACTGGTTCGAAACTGATTTAGTATATTTGGGAACAGAAGAATCGATTTTGATTCAATTTCGAATCAATTTTATATACCAGTGGGGACAGGGCTAGTATGTATCTATGTACACACAACATTAGTTAGGGTTTGAAACTGAGTAAAACTGAGTAAACACAATAGAATAGCATTTGTATTGTGAAATTACAACCAAGAAAATATTATATTTACAATATCATATTTGTCCATCTATGAATATTTCTAAAAAAAACAACCTATGGGATGAATTATGACTTACTTGAACAGTGTCTGAATTCAAATCTGACATGTGCACCTTGACATCTCTCAGGTGGCATAACTAACTTGACAACTTCGTTCCATTTTGGTGTATTGCTATGATAAAATATCAATGAATTGTACTCCTTAGCAAGAGGGGCGCCTTCACCAATACTTATGCAGTCCTAATAGCAAATCAACACAAAAATTGTGAATACGTTAAAAAGTACCTCAGTCTGGGTGGGATAGCGCCCTCAATGGCAACCTTAGAATAGCGCGAGATGTCTAGCAGCTAGACTAGCATTCATAGCACCAATAGCAGCAGCCTATTATACCAGATGCTTTAGGCAGTTTATGATTTTAAAGAAATAGAATTATATGATCTACACAACTGAAATGGTGGTGGATAACAGAGTCATACTTCAAAAAATTTACGATATAAGCTATCAATACATCAATAGAGATTATAGTCTAGTTCCTATACAGTATTGTTACGATTTATACCTTCACTCACAGTTGGCATCCAGATTATAGAGATTAATAACTTTACAATCACAAAACGTAGACCTTTTTACAACATATTTTCCTTGTATTTTGTAACCCAAAAACAGACTAGATTAGTTTACCTGCATTTGTTTGCCATCACTGTCAAAGACTTTCATGGAAACTTCTACGTTCTTCCCTGATGTTTTATTACCTTTCTCAAACTCTCCTCTTTGTAGTGTAATGTAGAAATCATTCCTGGCATCACCTGATAAAACACAAATAATTAATCAATAATGATAAGACAGAACCCCTTGATATGCGAGTACAAGTGTGGCGTACTTTTGTAGTTGCATGAGTGTTTGCCGTGTTTTCTGCAGTTGTACTTTCACGAAGGAAGCAAGAGAACTAACACTGGCACACATGGGGCTCTGTAATTACAACATGTTTATCCAAAACTGTAAAAATCATCCTGTGTGATCACATGATTTCATGTGTAAGGACCAATTGTCCTCATTTGCATGTAGGTATGCAGTAATGTTTTCAGTGTTGCATTGCACTGCTAATATCACTAGCATGGACATGCACTGGTGCAAGTCTGTGGTACATATGTAATAATAACACAGTGTAAAATAAAACATGTGTATTACAATTGTGAGGTGAAAATGATGGACGTACTCAACCAGTTACTACAATCTTCAGGTGATCTTTATGAATACCAACGTTTCAGCAATACACAAAACCATCTCATTCAGGCTACCATCCACAGGCATCACCACACGATCTAGTTTTTTTACCCTGAAGATGGCAATTTGTGTATTGCCAAAATGTTGGTATTAATAAAGATCACCTGAAGATTGTAGTAACTGGTTGAGTACGTCCTTCATTTTCACCTCACAATTTTGATGTACTTTCGTCACTTCTAATGACTTCAATTGTCGTAGTTGGACTGAAATTATTTCTTGGAACAAATATTACAATTGTTAAAAGATATATAGATATGAGCTATGTCTCCACCTGAATTGATTTGAAACAAATACAAACTGTATCGACTCAATTTAAGTCAGTTCGTACCTGGTTTCTCATCCCATGAGAAAACTGAGGAAAGGATTTTAACTGATTTACTTTTGAATTGGTTCAAACCAAAGATAACTCAGATAAGTAAATATGAAACACAAACAACATTTGAAATACTATATTTACATCATCCCTATTTATTATCTTTATATTCTAATAAAAATCAAAAGAAACCATACAGCCTGACATTCAATTTATCATATAGATATGGTTGCCATGGTTTCATACTAGTTTTTATACACTGGTGTCAGACGACCAGAGTGAGAAAGCTGTCAGTAACCTTTGACCTTACCTGGCATGATGACATCAGCAAAGCCTAACTTTCTGACAAGATGGACTGGTCTAGAAAACAGTAATGGATTCTCTCTCTTGATTTGACTCACGTCTCCATGCAGCATCCTTAAACTAATTGGAATTCCTACAGAAAATCAAACATTTAATAAATTTATCAAAATTATCTTCACAAGTCCAGAATCCAAAAACCATACAGTACTATTATGATATTGTTAACAAGTTACAACACAAAAAAAGTACTCAGTATCAACTGATTAAACTTTGAATTATATTTGGAATTTTTCTTCTATCATATTACCACACTGTAAAGTATCTAAAAATCACTCCTTTCTTTGTTTGACTTGCATGTTTTCACACCTTTACCAGCCATTACAGAAGTTTTAGACAAATAAACAGAGGTATCTAAATCCCTCTATTGACATCAACAGATAATTTTGGACTAGGTGACAGAGCTATGTGACACACTTCCTATCATAGTCACTATGGTCTACAAAAACTTAAAGGGCAATGTTTCAATCCTAGGTCATCACATTAATGTTATCTTAATACGGATTACCTAAGATCATTGCTTGTTCTGTACCAAGTTTTTCTGTATCTCTTCTCAACAACCGATTTTCACACCTAGATTTTAATCCCAATCCAAAGAAGATCTTTAAATCTTTTATTTTGGCTAGTTTCCATGGTAACAATTCAAACTTGTCGTGTTTTTCCCCACTCTCTTCCACTTTAGATATTTTGTACACTGTATAGTGTGTCCATGTTACTAGTCACATATTATGAGAGTAACATTTGAACTGAGACAGATTGATCAAAAAGTGCAAACATCTGTAGCTCAGACAGACTGTTGACTAATAGTAAACACATACCTATCATTTGGTTGGATAGACTCAGTTTACTGGTTTGTTTCTTGATAATGTTTTCATGCAGAGTTGGAAAGTCGTGTTCTGAATTTAGACAGCTGTAAAAAACAAAATAGTAATGTTAACTAGACAATATCTCACTTTGACTTCAATATACCAATGTTTAACCCGTTCCAAGCCTGACACCCTATTACATAGAGTTACAGAAACCAAGTCATTTAAAGGTTAAAAGCCTGTCTAATGGTATAATGAATAACTCTACAGTGTCAGTCTACCATCATTGATGATAATAAACAATGTTTGAAATTTTCCCTTAGCATTACAAAATGTTGTGAATTCTGTCATGGTCTGCAACTGGTTCCTGGAGACTAAACACTGCACATATCTAGTGTACAGTATTATCCAATGTATAATGTTGTCATCAATATTTTATTTCAAACTACATCCTTTTGCCATAACTATCTTTCTTCTCTCTCATGAAATAAGTGAAATAGTTGTCTTTGATAAAAATGTTGAAATTCACAGTAATTTATCTTGTTCCTACACATGTTACTATGAATTTGTTATAATTGAGGAAAGAAAAGGGACACATGTAGGAATTGAACCCACGTCCTCTAAACACTAGTCTGAGTGCTCTAAACAGCTGAGCTAACATGCCAACTGGTAGATAACGTGAATTTATCCTAATGTGTACCTTCTTTCCTCAAGGCAGTGGTGAGAAGTCAACTCGTTTTTATAAAGCTTAAACATGTTACTATGTTAACATTCACTTTCTTTGAATAATTAGAAACAGGATACAAAATGTATTCCTGGTATGGCCTAATAAAAAAAATTGTGTTGTTCCGGTTATGCTCAATTTTAGAAAGGTGGGGCAGGTAGGTTTTTTAGTTAGTTTCATGATAAATTTCTTTCATGTGTGAGTGTCTAGTTCAGGTTTTCCATTGCTTATCAAATGGTCTCTGTGTTGTTTATTTCTTCCTATCAGATGTACAGCCATTACAGATTGGAAGAACAGTTCTTATATTGTCTTTTTAAGTTGATGTCAGTTTCCACATCCACTAGTTCTCATGAGACTTCACAATTTTAGCGATTTTATTATTTTTTTCTCGAATACGTAAAAAAAGTTTAGGGTCAGCAGTGAAAAGCTAGGTGGGGTCAGGTAACCGGAACCAAACAATTATTTTTTTTTAGGCCTAATAAAAAGGTTTTGATAAATATAACTTATATAAAATTCACCCAGCCATCTTTACAGTGAAGTGTTTGTTTGTGATCAGCTAACATTGTATTTTTTATGGTATCACTATTTCTCCAATTATTAGATTATTGCTTCATACATAATTTCTTTTTGTAACCATTAATCTTGATGCACAATTTTCAAATTCTTTCATGAATGGATCTGTTTCCCTTTTGAAAACATGCACATTATTCTAAACAATTCACCCTATGTATACACAGTGACAATAAAGAACCTCATGAAATTATACTAAGGCCTAGTTTATAAAATTGTGTGGTTTCCAATACACTCAATTTTAGAATAGGTGAGGTAGGTATATTTTTTTATTTTACTATATTTTATTATATATTTTTTCTGTGTGAGTGTCTAGTTAACTTATAAGGTTTTCCATTGTTTTCCAAATGGTCCCTGTGTTGTTTATTTCTTCCTATCAGATGTGCAGCCATTACAGATTGGAAGAACAGTATTAGAGTGTCTTTTTAAGTTGATGTCAGTTTCCACATCCACTATTTCTCATGAGACTTCACAATTCTTGAAAACTTAAAAAAAAAAATTTAGGGTTGGCAGTGAAAAGCTAGATGGGGTCAGGTAACTGGAACCATACAATAATTTTTTTAGACCTTATCAGTATTCAATTTGGTAACAGGTAAATTATATGATATTTTTTATAGACATCAAACTTTGTTTTGAAAACTCACCTGTAAACTTTGATAAAATACTGCTTGAGATCATCTTCATGCTGTTCAGGTGATGACACCAAGATGTCACTGATACTAACAGCTATACAAAAACACAACACATAGTCAATCATCACTGGTACCACAGTAGTGTTGAATTAAAGATATGCTAGGTCATCTGACTTACATTTTTTAAGAAAATAATATTCATGTGATATACTTGATAAACAAACATTTTCTAATTAATAATAATGAAAATAGATTTGACTTCAAAGATTCTGCAGTACCCAGAGGATGAGATATACCTTTGTATACTTTAATGTCTTTTATTATATTCAAATATTTTACATCTTGCTTTTATCTTCTATGTGCAATATAGCATTTGTGTGTCAATCACTGACAGAGGAGAAAGTAAGAGAATAAAGAATGGGATGCAGAGACTGTAGAAAAATGACACAAGATAGGAGTTACCTCCACATCCATATGGTCTTCTATACACCTGGTCACTCTTCTTCTTCTCATTCTCCTTGTACAACATCCGACCAACTCGGACCACATGGACTACAATGTATAAATCTCTGTCTTTCAAATCTGCCAAGCCAAGATCCTGAAGGAAGAACACAGACATGAACAGAACTTCGAGTCACTTGGATTGTACTGCTGTTTTACTGGGTACATTCTGTTAATCACTAACAGCACTCATCACATACATTTTGTTCTTCTTTCCTCAGTCTCGATCCTCATGTACATGTAAATACTCCAAATCAATCTTATCATGTGATGACGTCACAAAGAAATAATTACATTTTCACGCATGTTAAGATATGGGTTATTAGTTATACAGCAAAACCAATGTTAACCAATGACAACATCCTGAAAGACATAAAATTGGACACATCATGATGGAAAACCGAACTTAATATTCTACTTACAGTATAGAGAGCTGATAGGTTGTTTGGTTTCATCTCATTCTTATTTTTCCTCGTAAGAAATCGTTCACTACAAGAAAATCATGAATATTTGTTAAGTTGGCCAAACTTTGTGGAATTATTCCTTCTATCTATAAGTAATTTGGTCAGCTACCAGCAATGTCTTTACAGAGTTACAGGATTATGAAATGCCATTAGTTTGACATACCAAAGTGTTACTGAACTTTTAATCTGTCATGGGTGTGACCCTTTTCAGAATAACTATTTGCTAGTTACAGCTGCTCACATGTTCCTCATATTGAACACTCTTGATGACAACTAAACAATTCCTACACATAACTGTAAATAATCAAATATGGAAATACTGATCTGTACAAACAATCCCTGAAGTATTAGTAAAAAACCGACATTTTTGAATAATAGGCACTTCACATGGACGTGTCAGCATTTGACACTTTATATCTTGTTTAAACTATGTGTCAGTGAACTGACACATGATCACATGACTGGTGAAACTGAAAGTCAACAGTTTAGTTACCTCATAAAGATCCCCTCCTTGGCATCATAAAGTGAGAGATAAAATTCTGCGTCTTCACCAATATGGCATTCAAACTTCTCCAACATACAATACATATGATGTATGGCTATACTTTCTCTTTTCTTCTTTCTCCTAACTGTTCCTCTGAACTATATAGTGTACAAGGAAACATTTGAATAAATTAATGAGTAATTAAAGTACAGGCACATAAACTTCTTCATCTTTGTATGCCATGTAGCATCACCATTTATCAGTTGTAAGAATTTTCAAATCCTACATCTTCATTTATTGTCATCAAGCATATTTTGATTTGCTTTCCACGACACAAATTTAATAACAAGGATTTTTCTGAACATAAAGCTAACTTTTGGTGATATTTTGGGATTTACGAAATATAGATGCAATGTTATGAGTCCTGTAATGTTGATGATTTGCAATGATCAGACAAATATCACAGAGTTTCAAATATGTGGAGAATGTACAGTTGTTCCTTTCTCTTTAGGACAACAGTGCTATTCATCATGTTTTCTTTACACTTTTACTTCACCTTTCACCAAAGAATAAATCCTACACGGGATCTCACTTTTGGAATACAACAATTCAAAACTGACGAATCCAGTGTGCAGTTATGTGGTAAATATTTGGTAACATTATAGTCTGCTAGCTAAAAGTGAATGAGCAATGACAGACATAAAAGTTGGACTTACTGAAACACTTTCAGTTTCTTCCTTGCTTCTTTGATGCTGTAACAGAAAGTATACCACATATCAACTACACACATAAATTGTTCTGAACACATGCCTTGACACCTTTAACAGCTGATGACATATAAAATATACAAACAAGCAGTACTACAAGGATAATCCAAACTATACAATATTGACAAGAAACACGATTTTACATCGTAAAGATCAATGACTTTTTTGTGAAGACTAAATAAAACATGAATATAATAATTAGCCAATGAGTACATCATTCAGTATTCCAATTGCATTATAACAAAACTTCAACTATCACATGGCAAGTATATATTTATACACACATTTTTTATTATCACAAATTTTTGACTGGAAATCTTATACAAATATATCATTCCTACTTCATGAATATTGAACTCGTATGTTTAAAGTGCACCTGACGCATCTTAAATTGAAATTCTGCTAAATTCTTCAATTGTCAAAATAACTATATTGCACTGTACTCACAAGTTTAAATAAGTCTACAATACTTGTGTTATCAACATCAGCAATTTCACAATCTATTCTTGGCACTAAGTCTAATTGCATCTGACTGTTTCCCCAGTCAATTTTGTGTGTGGTGATCTTCTTCATTTCTTGTAGTTGTTCCTGTGTTCTGTCCCCTGACATGATTTGACACCTGTATCCGATTAGTTCCACCATAACTTTCTTGATCTTGGGATACAATTCCTGGTACTTCCCATCTTTCTCCTGCAAACAACAATCATGGATTGGAATATTCAAACATCATTTTGTCATCCTGGAAAGTTTGAGATGTGCTGTTATTCACAAGGGATATTAAAAGATAGGCACATAGGTATAGTACCACCCAACAGGGTCTGACTTTATGGATGTCCAAGTTTGAAATGAAATGCGTTTATATATTGTTTGGTCTGGAAGGGGTTGATGGAATGGGTTCATACTGAAGATTCATATTGTCAATGTTTGTTCTATTTTTCAGATTACATGTGTTGTTTGAAAAGAGGTGTGAGTCACCCACCCATCCCCCACCCACCACCTACCCACCCCTGGTTTTAGGCTTGTACTAGGTACAAGTCCCTTACCATAAATCTTCATGATTAAAGAGTCCAATACATGACTTGGCATCAAAATAGTAGCTCTAGACCAGAAGATTTATAGTATCACATACCAAGGCAACCCTCTGTCATTTATAACACTATCTTAAAGAAAAATTCAAGTCTATCAAACTTACCTTGTAAATTTTCTTCAATATTCCACCCCATTCTCTAAGTACTGATGTCATCTCTGTCACGATAGTTTCCTCAACTGGATTAACTGTTTCATATTTACTGTTAGAAATCAATAATGTTGAAAAGGGCGCATAGTTTAAATCAAGGAAAAGTTGTGCTTTCATTTTGTGAATTTCAAAATCATTTCACTTTTGCCTAATTCTTGTGAAAATGTGTGTAACTATAGCAACACTGTTGCATTGATGATCTAGGTATTTTTTTATACTAAATTCATCTTGAAAGCTCTTCGAAAGCTCTCAACTTACTAAATTATGTGGTGCACATTGATTAAATTTCAAATTTCCTAAAATTGATCTGGTAGTCACTTTGTTAGCATAATTTCCTTACTGGATAGAGTCTTGGCTACCTGGCTTGACAGTGCCATCAATCATAATGTTAAGTCAGATAGCCAAGTCTTTGGGCTACAGTATAATGACTTACCCTTTATTGTCAACTTTGAACTTCTTGAGATGTATGTAGGATGCTGGGAAAATACCCTAAAGTGATTGAAACATATATGACGTTAGACACAAACAAATAAGGAAGTTATTTCAAAATTAGCTCAACTGTGGGGGAAATTCCTAATCTAAGTGATAAAGGAACAGAAACTTCATTATTTCTCTATTTTACATTACAAGTACGTATTTGCAATGTAATCCATTTTTTATATTACTTTATACATTACATAAATAATGTTGTTTTCCTTGTCTATTTTCTATTTATTATTCTGTTACTTCTGTCCTTTCTAAATGATCTAAGTTTTCCATGTGATTAGAAATGAAGTAGTATAGTGAATATGAAGTATGTAAGATGCAAAGTTTTCACAGAGAGTTTTCATACCAGTTTAAAATAACTACGTTATAAAATTCCAAGCCCCACCTAAATTCAAGAACACATAATATGTAAACCGACCACTGAATAGAGTAAATGAATGAATGACAACTGACTGCATTAACAACATCCAGTTTGCCATTGTCTCTGATTGGGATATTCAACCCCTTCTCAATTAGGAGGAAGTAATGAAGTTTTATTACACATTTCCATAGACTTTAAGAGATACTGATGATTTTGGAAAGTGTCACATGCATTTGTAGTTCAAAAGAGTTTATTAAAACAGTTTTCAAATCTTTTACATGGCAAAGAAAATCCTTTTTATCACATAGTATGTGAAATCTAACAAATTGTAAGCTATAACAAGAGTGTACTGACCTTATCATTTTTACGCCTTGTAGAAAATCCTCGAAACCAACCTGGAAAAAAATGGAAATAAACAAACACTGATAAGGCAATGACAATATACTGTTGGCAACTATACTGTTTCAATGATTTATCATAACATGATATTGGTTAATGTAAAATTTACGTAAGAAATAAACCACGAAAACGCCAACCCGTTCTCACTAACAATAAAGAAAAGAAATCATGGGTTCCCTTACAAATGTTTTGAATACAGGTCAAAATGCTACCTAAAGAAAACCATTTTAATATGGCCTCCCATTATTGTGTTAATGCTTTGGCAAAATAACAGATTCTTGATTTCCTTGAAAACAAGATGGTGGACCCTGAGATTTCTTTTATTATTTCAAAAGCACCAGAGGCAAACTTCCATGGCAAAGTTTGAAGAGGTACATGTATTAAGAACTTTGATTTTACATGTAATTGAATTTCGTCCCTTAGGTGCAGTCTACCTTTACAACAGGAACTCTTAATAACAAAATAACAGACAACTGTAATCACAGAGTCAATAGAAGTCAATCAAAGCTGTGGCTGTGTACATTTGCAAAAATAGGGGAAGCAATACAATCAGTGCCTGGTAGTGAAAAAGATTGTTTTTTTTCAAAGCTATTAGTTGCGAAGTCATAAAGTTGGACATATGTTCTTCTGTTGTTTTAATATATTGTTTTTTCTGCAACTAAATTTCTGAAGTGCTATGTCACTAAATGTGATATACAATATCTAGATATCATTTTAATATGTCTTTAAAATGCTGTTATGTGAAATGCAAAGAACTTTTACCGTGGGTCTTTATGTAAAAAATTTGTATAACTCTTCCAAATTGCATAACACACTTGACTTACAAATGTAGCTAGCTCTTTGACAATCTACATTTGTAATTACATTGTAACTTCCTCATTGCATTACACAACAACTACATGTACTACTATGCATTGGTTTACAAAGAACTTGTTAGATCTCCTGGGTTAGCCAAATTAGTATGCAAAACAGTAGCCTATAGTTTTGTATGTATACACTATACAAGTCTTCTGGGGATTTGTTGATGCATCTTTAATCTACTATACAATGTTTAGGGAACTCTCACCGGAAGAAACCTTCATTGCCTCCAGTCAAATTACCTAACTCTATTATGAGTAATATGTTACCTTGAGAATAAGCTTTCAACATTTTATATAACAGGAAAAGTTAATCAAAACACTGGTGTTAAATATATCTTGAGTAAGTTGTACATATCAATTATAACTTCAAACTTACATTGTATATGAAAGGGTATATCTATGGGAATCAGAAAATACTGTAATTCTGTTTTACATGTGTTCGTTTACATGACAACACACCCTTCCACAGTAAACTACTACTAGACACTAGATGTACTAGTATATGGTAATCTGTAAATTGCCTTGGACTGAGACAGTAAATCATCAAAGATGAAATATTTGGTAAGGCGCCGGTATCACACAAATACATTACTCATTCTAGGTACAACATTGCTGGATCTGTGACTCCACTACATTCGTTTACTATCAGTGACTATCACTGAAAACTTTAGCATTTCATCTCAGATGGGCTTCACTATGCTGTAACCCATACTAAGACTAGTGATTTCAGTGAAGTTTAGATAGCTAGTACAGGAGCGGATTACTCTTACAAACACTGTTCTAAGACATGCAAATATGCAACTACACTGTAATTATCTCTAATAATGGTGCCTAATGGAAATAGCATGTAGCAGGTAGCACATTTCATGTCCAACTTCAGACCACCATACTTGTCAATTTCACAAAGTTTCTAAGGATACACACTCATTAATTGAATGGAATCCCATTTCAATAATTTGATACTTTATATATTAAGATGTAAACATTACCAGTTGTTACATTTCATAGCCTGGAACCAATCTTATCCTTGTCATCTGTTACATGTTTCCGTCTGTGCATTTAGTTCAGGAAAGGAAATTGTTTGAAAATACAATGATCACGAAATTTGAACGTCATGGATTTTATAGCACTGACACAGTACAGGTTGTATATACATGATGCATCTGTATGATACGGAAACCTAATTTTATGTGTCTACATAATATTCAGTTAGATTGTGATTCCCTAACAGAACTCACTGGGTTGGAAATGCATCTACACAGAGTCAGAGCCTTAGGGACTTGTCAGTATGTAACAGCCACTGACTCCTAGTTGCAAGACAGAGTCAATTTGTGATTAGATTTCAATGGGACTAATCAATCTATGGTTTCACTCAACTGGATACAGTAACTGCAAGAATCATTATATCAAAATATACAATAATTTCATGTGAATGACCCGGTATTGAAATAATGAATTTGTATGAATAATGATGACAATTCATTTTTTTATGACATCTGCATGAAATATAATGATTAATCTTTCCTGTGTATGTAAAATATAAATATGTTATCTGATAAAATCAAATTCTCACACTGCCATAGAAACCTGGACATAGTAATATGGTAAATATAAACAAGGCCATCATATAAATATAGCACTCATTCCTACTATCTATCCAGCATTAACATTTCCATATCTTGATGGTACAAAATGATAATAGCGGGAACATAGCATGGACTCAAGGCTACATATTGGATATATTCCAAGCACAGTTTTCCATGACCCCGAGAAAATCAAGTCCCTTGACTATGACGTCTACAACTCGGCTGATTCAACTCAACCAATTGCAGCACGTTTTGATCAACATAAGATAGAAATCCAGACATCATGTATACTAATGTAACTTCCCAGTACTACATCTAGTAACCATGTGGTTTCTTACATACATGATGATGTATCGTACAAGTTGTGTTTCAGCAAAATTAAAGAGTGTAATTAAATGCATTTTCAATCACTGTCTTGAAGTCCTTGATATTTCAATATTATATCATATATTTACTACATTATTTAACAACACAAATCATCTTGCCTAAATCTTATTCAGTTGTGTCTTGATCTACGACATCAGACAATGTATGCATTTAACACATGCCTTCTTTGTGATTCAGTGCCATCCCCATGCAATGACCTTTACTTCCTGGTGTCTTCCTGGTTCTCAATTGTACCTACACAATAGCTTTTCACAATCTATTGTTCTCAGTAGACAGGCGAAGGATCAAAGGTCATATGTAGTTGTCACTGTCCCAACAAAAATGTCAGTCACAGTTTTTATTTTCAAAAGCAGCAGATATTAAAAACACTTAATTTATGCCTTCTGGTATTTGGTTTATCATTATTAGCAATGTTTCATTTCATATTTTGAAATTCAATATTTATAGTCTTGCAAAAAAAAGGTCTGACACAATGACAAACCCACAAACTTGTTTAGAGTCTAATTTCCAATATGGTGAACATGTGTGAATACATCCAAATACATTTTGGAATTTGAAATTTGATACAATGGTAAACTAAACTACATAATCATTATCACAAAAGCTGCTGCCAAATTATATAATATGTTTTTACAGACATCCACACAGTAAATATATAACCCTCAGCCACACCATCATCAACATATGTACAATACTCAATGTACAATTTAATGTAAACACCATTTCTGTCCAAATCTCTCGGCTACATTCAATTCTAAATTTATCTTATAAGTTATAGCAACATGCTTGTGTGAGAATCAAAACACTGGAGTGCAACCATGTTGTCTAACTACAATGTACTTCCTTGTTTTCCCTTGGGTCATGATATAAACCATTATACTGACCTCTTGAGGTCAAGGCAGCAATACTACATTAACTCTGTAGGTATACGGTTAATTACTATGTATCACATGTAATAAAGACTAGCACTGACAAATCTGTTTTCAAAACATTTCAATCTTAGCATGGATAGAATTATAATTTCCATTTGATCTAAACAGTGCAATAACACAAACAATGGTTTTGTTGAAGGACTGGGCAGTAAGTAAGTGTAGGTAAAATCTACCAGCGTACCCCCCACATACATATACTAGTATTTGCACAGGTTCCCATCAAAATCATAGTACATGTACAAGTCATGGAAATAAATGTCATTTTACCAGCTTTATCTCTCTTTTTACAAATTCCATAATTTTTGCACACATACTAAATATATGCAAGGTTGGCTTACATTTGAATGTGTACATGCAGTCTAATACTACAAATGTATTTGTAAGTTGCCTTTCAAGACGTCCATTATTCAAGTTTGTATTGGCTATACATGTATGGCGGCTTTTGATTTCTTGCTATGACAAACATGTTGAATAATTTAAGTGGTCATTGATTTGCCATACTGCAGACAAAATATCACTTGTATAATAGCATACATTCATGATTCTAGGTATATATATACATGATACAAGTACTGTAACTCTAGTTTGTTGACCTTCCACAACAGCTCAGAAGTCTATTGTGTATCATTTGAAAAACAGTCTTGCAGTTTATTGTTCATGACAAAAATGTACAGGAAAATTATGTACATAATAAAATATAATACATAAGGCCTATTGACATTGCAAGGACTGAAATTACTTGGGGTGGGGTGTGTGTAATGTATTCCACTACATGTTACTTGGGGTGGGGTGGGGGTGGGGTGTGTGTAATATATTCCACTACATGTTAATGATGAAAGTGTATAGTGAACCACTTGACATCAGCTACAACTAAAGTTAATGTGAATGACCCTATCTAAATTCTAAACCCCAGTTTCACAAAAAATTGTTTGGTTGGTGGTCTATCCAACTACATAAGTGTATCAATGTCTTTCCTGCCAGAGTCAGGCTTGTATCTTGATTGTTGTAGTACAGTAGGTCAGTGGCCTTTTGTGAGTGAAAAAGAACTGATCTGTGTATAGG
>NC_135549.1:5392500-5437500 GCF_964340395.1 Glandiceps talaboti | reverse complement strand
ATAATGTAACTGTTGTAGGCTTATTTCATACTTAATTGATTTGAAATTGCAGATTGTTCTGGGTTGTCGACTACAACTATTACAATGGAAAATGATGCTACAACCACCTTAAAGTCTTTAGAAGCTGTACCAGGTACGTGAATCACAGCGACATTGTTACAGTACTAATGATTTCATCACCGTTCAATGCTGCAAAAAGTAAAGTAACTTCTCGTTGTTTTACCTTATCTACCTTCAGTAAAAGAATTGTATGTTATTGGTCTGTCTGTCTGTCTGTCTGTCTGTCTGTCTGTCTGTCTGTCTGTCTGTCTGTGTCACCACTAGCTCAAATACAGCTGACTCAAAAGAAATTAGGTTTAGTCATTCTTCAGATAGAAAGACATTGTCAGATTTGGTAAACATCTATGAATATCAATGAGGTATTTGCATAAACAATGACTTTTACAATTTCGGGAATATCTAAAGAATACATCTTTAAAAAAGTCATATAATTTTGTGCATTGATGATAGCAAAGCGAATTTCCCTTATAAGTCATGTTACTGTAGTTTTTACGTGTTATTGTAGCTTTAATGCATAATTTGCAAAACTTATTTGACAACATATCTTAGGAATGCGAACTTACAATTTCATAAAATATGGTACATAGTTTGAAAATAACTTAGTGCAAATATGCTACAAATTTGTCCATGTGGCTTTTAGCTATAACGACTAATTTGCATAATTAATGATTTTCAAATACGATAGGTTTTGGTGGATGTAGTAATAACAAAGAGCACATCTACAAATCGATGTAGCTCGAAAGTAGGTGTCTATTTTAGAAATCATGGACACCTTGATGTCATATGTATTTCCTATAAATGACGGACTCTGCTTGTATATATAATATAGTATTCGGCATCTGCAGTGTGCATTCGGTATTATGATAGTATTATTTGCGGGGGGGGGGGTGTGAAATCGTCGACATGTTATTACAAGTACTGAATCACGATTTAACGCTTTTGTTTTATCAGCAATGTGTAAATTTGAATTTAAGCCCAATGTATGGATTTACTCTGATGATGGTGCCGATTTGACATTCAGCTGTCTGCCTGGCCTAGTTATGATCGGTGACGATACAGTTACGTGTGAGAGTGGTACATGGAACCGACCCTTTCCATCTTGCCAAGGCTAGTATAGTGAATTGTATTATAACTACCATACATATTACCCTGAATATGAAATAAAATGGTTTCAATTTTCACTTGTTTCCATAGTTCACGATGATGTCATTTCATGGTGGCCACATTACATGTCGTTTGCTGTGGTCGAAAAGGTTACAAAATATCAAGAACTGTAAGCCTTTTGCTGATAATTGCACAAATTTACGAAATGACAGATTTTCATTTGACGAAACCCCAGAATTTATTACCCTAGAAAAAAATTATATTCTAAGCATCTTCTCGGTACACAATTTGATGAAAATTCAATAAAGGAAAACAGACTGCTGGACTAATACAATTGGCATTGTACTTCCCGACACTTCATTACAGCATGATTGCATTAAGATCTTTCCAGTTGAACACGTGACATATTTTAAAACAACTATTTAACAAGTTTTTAATTTTCAATATCAAATTGTCATCAAATTATGATAGACAGACATTTATAGAGATTGAGTTGTGTCGACAAAGTGAGGTACAATCGACATCATTTGTTACCGCTAATATATATTTTAACCTCTGAAGATTTAAAAAGATTGTTCTTCTGCCCCCCCCCCCCTTTGCCTCTAGACATCGACGAATGCGAGGATGGACCCCATGACTGTGACCAGGCTGTCGAAAACAAGGTGTGTCATAACTTGGTCGGTGGTTATGAATGTGTATGTATGGATGGCTACATACCCCGCAATACGGCTGATCTCAGACCAGCAAGGTCTCTTGATCACAGACCAACAAACATGTTTGGTGATATCAGCCCAAGAGATAGGTTTTATGATCAGAGAGCTGATATATGTGAAGTTGCGCCTCTTGAGCTACTGCAACGCTGTGACACCACCACAAGTGAGTATAACAAGTTGTTTAGAGTGGGTTGTAATGATATCAAGTTGAAATGATCATTACGTTAGCATTGTTTTAAGGATATCAGTAAGGCTAATCTATTAGGCCAATATATATATATATATATATATATATATATATATATATATATATATATATATATATATATGGTTCTAGTATATATATATATATATATATATATATATATATATATATATATATATATATATATATATATATATATATATATATATATATTGAACACATATTGCCTGGCCATGAGGGCTATAGCACCCGTTTATTACACCCGAGGGACTGTGAGTTACCAGAATCACATGCTATTTCCCGAGGCCAAAGGCCGAGGGAAATAGCATGTGATTCTGGTAACTCACAGTCACGAGGGGGTAATGAACGGGTGCTATAGCCCGAATATAGGCCAGGCAATATGTGTTTTATAATATACCTCATGCTGTGAACTCGCGGTGGCAGACGACATCGTCAGAAGCTCCCATTTTGACCTGCTGTGAACGCGCGGTGGTCACGTGACCATGTAAAAATTGATGGGACTATTTCCCCAAGGGAAGTAGTCATTCTATTTTCCTATCACGTGACTGATTCTAGCGAATCATGGCACAGCATTATCACTAGGTATATTATAAATATATATATATATATATGGTTCTAGTCAGCGCGCGCGTGCCCTGAATACCCCCGCGTCGATCCCTTTTTTCGATGAGTTTTGCTTTCCCGTTCCTTATTTATTCCTGATATCAGGAGAACAAGCAGCTGAAATCTACCCTACATGCCAAGACTGCTTAAATACAAAGCCTAAACTGCTTCGAAGAAAAAGGCAGTTTTTCAAGAGATAAATATGATAGAACAGAGTATGTAAAGTGTCAAAAAAAATGTGTATTTAATAATTTGGAAAAAAAAAATTAGAAAAAAAACTCGCGTCGTCGCACCACTTTAGAAAGTTTACCCTGACCAGAAACATATATATTTTTTTTGGCCTTACATACTATTTGTTACACAATGTTGTACTGAATGCTCTTAGTTAGAACATGATGCTGAGATCGATGTCAAGTCGTGTCAAACGACAAAACGTTTACATTGCCTTTCTACAAATCGAACAGAGATGAACTTTGGCTTTACATCTGTTTACTTGATAAATTATATGAACGATTCGTTTTTATCATGAAGATGACGAAGACCTGAGATGTATTGAACATTCAATAGTCATGGAAAATACAACAGTTATATGGCCCGAAACAATTGCTGGGTGTGTCACTGATTGGATGCCATGCCCTGGTGATTCTACAGGTCAGTAAATATAATTATTGCATGTCCGTTCGTCTGTCTGTCTGTCTGTCTGTCTGTCTGTCTGTCTGTCTGTCTGTCTGTCTGTCATGAATAAAAACATGCGCGAATGATGTATCCGTCCACTCACCCTAAAGAACCAATGCACCTAACCACACACACACACACACACACACACACATACACACACACAAACACACACACCCATATCCATCCATCCAGAAGCACGCACGTACACACAGACAGACAGACAGACAGACAGACAGACACACACACACACACACACATACACACACACACACGTGGGAGCGCATGTAACTTAGTGTCTATTGTGATTATTTCCAAAAAGGGAGCATGAGACGAACGTGTGGTGATGAAGGAACATGGCAACGACCAGAAACGACAGACTGTAAATCCACACTTTTCATGGGTCTTTTACTGAAGGTATGTGTCATTGTATAATGAATCTATAGGTACGCATGTATAAGGAGATCGTCCTAAAATAAAGCATAGCAGTCTTTTAAATTCGTCCCTATTTTTCATATGCATACATTTTGCGTACATACATAACTAAATATAGCATGTAACATTAATTCCATTTCAGGCCGAAAATGTGACAACTGTCGAAGCAGCGTTGGAAGTAATGACGTGTTTTAATAATTTATCATCAGCTACGGTGTCCTTTTCAGGAGACTTACTTGTTGTCAGGAGCGCCTTGGCTAAAACACTAGAGAAAGAACCATTGAGTCTACCAGCACCATATGAAACGCACGTTAGATTTGTAGAGGTAACAGTAATAGAATACTAAACGTTTACAGAAATTATTTAATAATATGAGATAATGTTATGTTTAGCTTGAACATTTTGTGATTGAGGTCTAAAGATAATTGTGATTTGATAAAGATAGAATTTGATTTTGAATGAAAACGTATTTACTGAAGTAAAAGAAGTGTATACAGTATACATGTATATGTGTGTGTGTATGTATGTATGTATGTATGTATGTATGTATGTATGTATGTATGTATGTATGTGTGTGTGTGTGTATGTGTGTGTGTGTATGTATGTATGTATGTATGTATGTATGTGTGTGTGTGTATGTGTGTGTGTGTATGTATGTATGTATGTATGTATGTATGTATGTATGTATGTATGTATGTATGTATGTATGTATGTATGTATGTATGTATGTATGTATGTATGTATGTGTGTGTGTGTGTGTGTGTGTGTGTGTGTTTTCTAGTCTATCCTATATTCATCGTTTCAAATTTGTTTCCTTTATGACTACTTTTTAATGAGTAGCGAGTCGTATCCGGTGTAAGCAAGCTACTAGATGAGGGAATGTCGCAACTATGGAATGATATAGACCAGGTAAATATCTGTACATCTCTAAATCTAAAGGTTGATATGTAATTGTGTGTTTAAAAAAAAGACCAGCTTATAATACACGGTAGGACGGTAAATATAGTTCCTTCATTTTCATATTAAATACAAACTAAAATCAAACAAAATATCTATGTACTATAATGAGTGATACTATTATAGTAACGCATATAAGACTTGCCAAATTGAAGTTCTCAAATAAAAGAAATGTTTACTATACTAAAAAGATTTATTTCAGAAAGGATTAATGAGTATGTGCATTAAATCATCAATTTTAAAGTTTGGGGATTAAAATGCTATCAGCTACTCTCTTTGTAAAAAAAAGATGACATTTCATCTAGGATAAACAAATACTAAGAATTTCAAAAGTTGGTGGCGTCTGTTCACAGTAATTTATGAATATGTTGACGTCAACTTTGATTTAAACCAATGGTCTATCTAGTCAATTAACTTGATCTTTAATTATCGAATTACAGCACAATGGGGGTAAAGATTCGGCCGCGAAAGTTATCAGTGACATCGACAATCTCGCTATTCAGGTTGGCAAATATCTGAGAGGAGGCAAAAACAGAACCCTCTCTATAGCAAACAAGAACATCGGTATGTGAATAATAAGTGTTTCTCAGATTACATGACTTATTACTATGTGTATTTCTCTAATAGATTATTATCAGCCAACTCACCTACCTACCTATCTACCTACCAACTTATCCAGTACCAATCTACCCGTAGACCTACCTACCTACCTACCTACCTACCTACCTACTTACCTACCGATCTACCTACCATCCGTCTATCCAACCATCCGTGCACCCTTATCTACCTACTTGACCTTTCATTAGAACCACCTGATATTTCGCAAACATGATGATTGCAAACATATTTGCGATAAATATGTTGTCAATTGTGAGAATGTCCATACGTCGATACGAATGTCAGACAGTGAAGGAAGAATCACGCATCTATTTTTTGTTTGCAGAATTTATCGCTAGGGTAATCGACACAGGCAATCTAAGTGACTACCTGTTTCCTTTCATTGATGACGATAATGAAACCGACTCTTTGAATCAAAGCAAACTGATCGATATTGGAGACGACTTCTTGTTTGTACCAGTTAATAGAGTGAGGGCGCTTTCAGGTACGTCTTGCAACTTTTTATCGTTTCACTTTTACCATTTATTAGAAATTGGTTCTAAAAGATCGAGCTGCAGTATTCAATTGTTAAAGACCAATTTATTCAGGAACATAAATAAGTTAGTTTGAGCGTTTTCCTATGTTTACGATTTTGACATCTTTTGCTTTTCTAAATAACAGTTATATTCTATTTCTGTCTCTTCCCCACATTACTTGTACATGTAATATTAGGATAAGGAACCTAATACACGACTAGTTCATGACGTGGCAAACACATTACATGTATTTCCGTATTATAAATCACTACTTCAAAGTAGCGTGTATGCATACATAATTAATCTTTGCTTTTGTTGAATTTCAAGGAACAAATATTACAGGAGACAGCGTAAGTATTGTCAGCGCACTGTATCCAAATCTTGATAAGGTAGTCCCTGGAACTTTCGTTAGCAACAGAAGGTAAGCTTTAACACACGTGCATGGATTGATGAACTTCCCGACTTGAAAATAAACAGTTGTCTTATTTGTTCCCTAAAATACTATGTTATTTCAATTCATGTGCTCTATGGGAGCTCTAGCTACGATAACAGCGAGATATCAAAACTCGCATTCGTTTGATTATTCAAATTTTATTTTAATTAAAAGATTACATTAAGGCCAAAAAACATGATAAAGTTTGAAGGACAGTGCAAATATTACAGAAGAGCCATACCTGTTGAGATAAAACCGAGGAAACGTATTTAGTTATATTTCATTTGAACTACTTTATTCTTATACTAATTATAAAATTGTCCAGACAATCACCTTGGATTCAACATAATTCGACTGCATTGAATAACCCTTTTTTGTTTATACAGATTGTACTGTAGGGATGTAAATTAATACCTCGTGTCACTCTAATTATAAACACATTACAAATTACTTACTATAGAAATGATCTGCGTACAGTGGTAAAATCTGTAACAGCTGTAGACTATAGTAACAAGGTGAACAGTATTGGAATATCGACAATGGTGTATCCATCTACTTCTGATCAAAGCGGAATTACTGCTGAAGACATAATTCTCAAGTTTAAACACCTGAAGGTAATTGGTTGCTATTTTACAACTCACAAAATCATACGAAGTTGGCACATATGTGCAGGTATGTATGTACGTACGTACGTACGTACGTACGTACGTATGTACGTATGTATGTATGTATGTATGTATGTATGTATGTATGTATGTATGTATGTATGTATGTATGTATGTCTGTCTGTCTGTCTGTCTGTCTGTCTGTCTGTCTGTCTGTCTGTCTGTCTGTCTGTCTGTCTGATAAATTTACATCCTCGCAAAACTGATATTTGAGGTGTTGGTTTTCTTACTTATTAATTCGGAAAGAATCAGAGATAAACACACATCTTCTAATGGCTTTATTATTTGTCGTATTTCGCAGTTTGGGAAGAATGCCAGATGTGCATTTATGGATCACACAGCACGCTATGGGTACGTATGTATATTGATATCAACAAGTAAGATGATAGTTGGCTGATATCATGATCAACACAACTGAACTCTAATACTTGCTTGAATCAAAACTATTTGGTGAAGAATCCAAATTTTGCTAACTGTACGTGCATTTGGTGACTATGCCTGTAGGATTTGGAACAAAGAAGGCTGTGAGGTTAAGGAATCTGACTATACACAAGGATACACAATATGCGCATGCAATCACATGACCAGCTTTGCTGTAATTATGGATATAGTACCAGAGGTAAGTACACTAATGTCATTGGAAGTAGAAGTCATTAAGTCATCCAGTTTGTTTAGTATACGTGTGGTGAAGACAATATTTTATATACGCCCATTCTTCAAGCCTTTGTTCTGACTGTATGTGATTCTCTTTTTAAAACCCTTCTGTCTAATTCTGTATATTTGCATAAGCTTACCAGTTTGAAGAGTTATTCTTTAATTTGTAATATCTTGCAGTTACTTAGCATTCGAAATGATATATTTTGTGGTTTTCCCCTCAGAGTTTTCTAACTACCAGCCTTCCATTCATTATGAAAATATGTTCAGCCTCAGCTGCCGCTCTAATTAGCCTTACATCCCTTGCTGTTCTTATTGCATGGTAAGTACACACACACACACAAATAATATATCTCTTACATTTTGAAGAGTAATAATGGAATTGAAAGAAACGAAATAGAGGTAAACCCTATTATATAATATCGAAAATGAGATTCTATCGGATTCTATCAATGTATTTCTTTTTACTAAGATTCAATTATATATATACATCTGAGTATTTTATTCATGTATGTATGTATGTATGTATGTATGTATGTATGTATGTATGTATGTATGTGTGTGTGTGTGTATGTATGTAGGTAGGTAGGTAGGTAGGTAGGTAGGTAGGTAGGTATGTATATGTATGTATGTATGTATGTATGTATGTATGTATGTATGTATGTATGTATGTATGTATGTGATAAAGACAATGGTCTATTGTAAAGACATATTGATTAATCATTACTCAATATAGATTATACATTTGCGATCCATGTAGTGTGTGGATATTTTTATTCTCACAGGATGCCGTGGGACGTTAACTTTGTTCTTCTCAACCTTCTTATGAGTTTCAAGTTACTTCTGGTTTTGATTCCTGTCGCAGTCAATATCCAAGACTATAACGAGGTCAGTTAATTCTATTTTCATTCCTGCCTTAGGGAAAAGGAGTATAGTATCTTAAAAAGCCATTTTAATCATATTTAATATTACTTTAAAATGTCTTTTAGAGAGATATTTTGATTTAGCTTTGGTATAATGGATTGAATATGCACACATCTGCAGCACAGTACAAAACATTTATTCCCAGGAAACCTTAATAGCGATTCTCAATATTCTTTCAAATAATGTAACATTCACACTAGCTGATTGATGGATCCCAATACCACAAAAAAAAAGAAATGACAAGAATCAAGTGATTCAGCCAAGTTCTATGATAGTGACCTATACTATGATAATTTGAATATACTATTTGAATTGAATTGAATTGAATAAAATTGAATTGAATTGAATTGAATTGTTTATTCACCAGATACAAAACAGAATAACATTTTTATGTACATTTCAAAAAGGAGGTTTGCATATACTATCTTGAACCTCGAGTTATACGCACCGCGTCTCTCTGATAACCAATATATGTCTCCAATCGTCAAATCGTGCACGGCGTTACACTATACACAAAATCAACTCATAATGATATATATTCCATGCACCGTACACATAAGTACATTTATGGTAATGATTATACAAACAATATACATTTTTTATATTAATTATTCATTTTTAGATACAGTGTAAGCAAGTCTCTATATTATTTCACTCGGTATCAATGGTATGTTTCGTTTGGATGGCGATAATGAGTATCTGTCAGTTGTGTTTGATACGAAACATTATCTATAGAACCAAAGTAAACAGGTGAGCACTATATTTACTGTAACCACAGACAAGGCTGTAACAACAAAAGTCACGACAATCATTTCTTAAATGCCTAAGGCCGGTTACCCAACCCCACCTAGATTTTCACTGCTGACCCAAAACGAGAATAAATTAAATAAATCGCAACAATCTCGCAACAAATAGTGGATGTGGAAACTGACATCAACTTAAAAAGACAATACCAAACTATATATATATATATATATATAATATATATATATATATATATATAATATATATATATTATATATATATATATATATATAACACAACTACCTGAACTAGACAGTCACATATGTATATATATATATATATATATATATATATATATATATATATATATATATATATATATATATATATATATATATATATATATATATATATATATATATATATATATATATATATATATATATATATATATATATATATATAACTCGGTGAGTATCAATCTGCTAAGACAGTGCTCTATACCGCAGTGGCAGAGCGTAATAGTTTTGGTAGTACTGGAACTCTTTCTTGGGTGTAACTCGGAGTTTCACGCATATGCGTGATGATTGCAATATGCTTGAAACTCCGAGTTACACCCAAGAAAGAGTTCCAGTACTACCAAAACTATATATATATATATATATATATATATATATATATATATATATATATATATATATATATATATATATATATATATATATATATATATATATATATATATATATATATATAATAAAAATAACAAATCAACCTACCCCACCTATTCTAAAATTGAGCGTAATCGGAACCACACAATTTCTTTTGTTAGACATAAATAACTCTTCATTGCTATCTGTATTAATTCGAAAATGAATGACACAAACCTGTTTGTTGCTATGTTTCTAAAAGTATTTATGGCAAAACAAACATTGGTAACGAGTTATGTTTTTCCATCTTCGTATTGTTTGATAGGATCGTTTACATGTGTGTCGGATGGCTAGTGCCACCACTAATTATGACGTTCTTATCACTGTATGCAGATTACAATATTTATGTCATTGACCAAAGGTGAGTTTTTTTCACGATATTGTATATACTTTGGAAAATGACAAGAAAGGCTAGATTATTTAAAAGTGGTACAGTCTCTTCACTAGTCTAGTCGAAGTCCAATTTTCGACCAGTTTAGTATACAAATACATATATGCACACTCTACACCCAGAAGAAGCAAGTCGGTGGCTGCAATAGAGGTGTGGTATACAATCATATAGAGTCTTGAATTTGTAATCGAGATTTTATTTTAGTATGTTTCGAATTTGTTTCCAAACTTTAATAATCATAATCTCATTTTTATAGAGTATACAAAGTGGGAGTTCTTCTAGTTGTTAGACATGCTATTCAATATGTTTTAAGTAGTAGACATGAAATCGAACACAAATAATCATCTAAAACCATAAAGTTACAAACTGTGCCTCAGGCCTCTAAATATGCTGATCACACTACATTTATCACTTCAAATGCAGAAAACAGTGGAAAATGCATTGATTAGGACCTTGGAGAATTGCATGCTTTGCAATATCATTCCTTTACCTTTGATTGAAGATGGTTCACTTGATGATTGTCTGCATGTTGATCCACAGGTATAACGCGTACTACTTATGCATGCACCATTCTCTGCTAACTAACGGTAGTAATGTTATCTTTTCATTTTTTAGGTGCTGGTTGTCATGGTTGGACAGTGTCACAGTTGTCACATTAGCTGTGATAGGTATTTCACTTGTGGTATGTATAATGATACTAAGATGAGATCATGTGAAGCATAATGCATCGATGTTTTATGCAGCGAATGAAAAAGTATTCAAAATTTGCAAGACGAAATTTAATTGCCCAACCGAAGTGCATGAAATTACTATATTATACTCCCTGCGGTCTACCAGGCAAATTTAACAACGTAATGTTGTAGACAAGCATTATGGGAATGGAGAGTTGGATTTTTTGAACGATGGTGAGCGTAATAAGTACATTCTTAAGGCAAAAATATTAATTGTTTAGTTCCGGTAACCCGATCCAACCTAGTTTTTCACTGCCTACCCTAAACCTTTTTAGGTAATTTGAAAACAAATTGAAAAAAAATGAAAATTGTTGCAAAGTCATGAGAAAAATAGTGAGATTTGATGACATTATCGTCTGCTTGTGATCAAAACAACATGACAGAATTCAATGTAGCACACAATGTCATTTGCACATCATTCGCAAAGTGCGAACAAATTGATGAGAACTCTCAGTTGACATCTCCATACAATGTAACAACCCAAACCAGACCAAAAAATATATAAGTTAAAAAAGATACCTTACCCACCCTGTTTGAAATAAATTGGGCGTCATCCAAACCACACATTTTTATAGTAGATCTGATGGTTGAAAATTCACAGTTGTATCTTGAAACGTTTTGGAATCAAAACATATAAAATTATATTGCAGTATTCTTTATTTGTTAATGAAATATGACGGTGCTGATGGTTGTCGAACTATTCTTACATGCATATTTTCTTGTGATGTTCTCAGGTGTGCTTTGTGAATTTACGACAAGCTTCTCACTTGTTTACGACAGAACAGTCAACACTTGCGTTATATTATCAGGAAAGTAAAAGAGTGTGGTAAGTTGTCAGTTAATCAATGATTATGTAATTGTCAGAAGGCAGTCAGTCGATGTAAATGGGATTTATCAACGAGGACTGACGCTTCATATATTTTGTTTGCAGTATGTGTGTGTGTGCGCGCGATACCTGTATTTGCCCACTATGCTTTTTTCCCATTCTAAGTGATCATACCTTTGCTTATACATCTTTTTACATCATTCATATTTGTTAGGCTGGATCTTCGATCAACAATGTTGGTATGTGGGAGTTTTACAGCAACATGGATTTGTGGAATTCTCGCACTCAGACATAACGCCCACTATCTCTATGGTTATGCATTTTCTGCTCTATTATTATTCACAGTAAGTTGTAGCAGTTTTGGACTATCAACTAACGTTACTTTAGATACAAATATGAGTATTTAAGGATTTTAGTACCTTAAATGTTGATAAATATAGTAATTAAATAGTTCACATATTAGACGTACACTTGGACGATGTATTCAATTACGTCATGTGTCAACCAACCAACCAACACACACACATATACACAAACATATATATATATATATATATATATATATATATATATATATATATATATATATATATATATATATATATGTGTGTGTGTGTGTGTGTGTGTGTGTGTGTGTGTGTGTGTGTATATATATATATAGAGATAGAGAGATAGATAGATAGATAGATAGATAGATAGATAGATAGATAGATAGATAGATAGATAGATAGATAGATGCACGCACGCACGCACGCAAGTACCATTTCTATGATATATTTATGCTGTCATGATTGCCCTAAGTATTTTTCTATCTTTACTCCAATAGGGTGGAACGATTTATATCGGCTTCTTTGCATTAAACCGCGAGGTAAGTGATGATATCAACGACTTTCTGTCATTTCAATGCGTAAGACGTCTATTTAGATATTAAAGTAAATCATTATAGTGGCAGGAGTCACATTAAAAGTGATATGATACTTGATGTATTCAATACAGTGTAATATTTATCTATTCACTATTTGAATGATGACAATGACCTTCATTATATTACAACGGCAAAAGTTAGTGTAAACGACGCTTATACAGCGCCCTCTGTAGGGAAATGCCGTCGACATTTGAAACGTTCTGTGATTTTACATAAATGAAGGAAGACTTATTTGCAGAAATATATTCCCTTGTGCTTGTTGTTGACATTTATCTCACAATAGTCTAGATATAATTATACGCAATTTTACTTTCACTGACCTTGCTGACCTCCTTGTAAATATGTTACATAAACCGAACATCCAATAATATTATCTTGAAGGCAATTATTATGAAATATGATTTAACTAGCCAGTCTTGACATTTTCATTATGATCTGTGGATTTTATCCCTCCAAACTCTGTATAAGACAAGCCATTGAGGTGAACGGAAGACGCTCACTATGTGACTTGGAAGCATCCTTCCCCATTCAATGTGGTATTTTCCTTCACGAAAAATGGGAAATATCGGGTATGATAATATACCTGCAAACCATAAAGACGAGCCTCATGGAATTTAACAACAATAACTGTATCTTATCACTGCAGGATTCGAACTGGCTTATTTCTAAACATACGACGCACATTTTGATTGAAAGTACATTTTTGCGTTATGAGGATAGTAAAACATGGCTCTTCTGAGATATAAAGAGCTTAGAATGTCTTGGATTGGTAGTACTTTTTGTAAAGATTCTGAAAATAACAAGCAAGAATTATTATCCTTATGTCAAGCTCCTGAGTGTACAGAGAGTGGTATTTTCCAGAGGTAAGAACGTAAGACAGACTTTGAAAGACTATAGGGTATATCTAATAGACAGGATGGAACAAATACAAAAGTACCACTCAGAAGATTATAAGGAAGAGCTAAAGAAAGAGGTAGAGAAGAGATGGAAAATGGAAAAGAAAGCCAGAATAAGGATTATGTTTCAAACGGTAAGCTCAATACTGGCTACCTAGGGGGTTCTTATAAAATGATTACTAAAAATTGAGTCTGCTGTATAGAGACCATTAACCTGGCAGATTGCTGCCAATATTTCTGTGATGACAACGACCTTCATATGATTGTGATGAAAACATGTCGTCTGTTATTTGCTGAATGTATGCAATAGTTTCATTTTCCGTCGTGTCTATTTCTTTGAGGGTAATGTAATTGAGAAACAAATTTGTATAATTTTGAGTCTACATTAATATACAACTTTATTGGATGCACATTCGTTCAGACATTCATTGATAATTTACTCAAATAATAGATTGTTGATGTGTAGGACTCCATTTAATATTCCTATTCAGAATTAGATTTATATATAGAATTAGATTTTACCACTGCTCAATTTATTTGCTTGCTTGATTGATTGATTGATTGATTGATTGATTGATTGATTGATTGATTGATTGATTGATTGATCGATCGACTGATTCACTGTAAACTATTTTTGTTTTTATCTTTTTCAGGCTCGAGATAATAAAGTTAAGCAAGAGCCAAACAAGTGTGCTAATGCGGTTACATATGATCCATGGTTTTAGTGTAGAAATGTAATCTACTGTGTTAGATGAAGCATATGCTTCGTGATCCATTCCACGTGAGCCTTTCTGTTGATATATGTAATATTAAGTTCAAGTCACCTCATAAGTGCTGTTACTCTTAGATCCAGCTCTCATGGCTAGTATCTTACAATATTCGCATACGTAGCATTGGTTACATAAAGAAATCAAGCGTTTATACTTCACATAGGATCGACCTGCAACCATACGATGTAAGCTGAGCCGACAACTCCTGGGGATAACATCACTACCTGTAGGGCAAGAAGGAACATTCGATATCACAATTCGGAGAATTCTCACATTGACAGACCCTGTAAGCGTTCAAAGCCCTGGTTGGATTCGGAATATAGAAGCTACTTCATGGCCTTGTGAACGACTGTACCGATAGTAACCGCAAACTGACTTGCGCCAAATTGTCAATGCATTTAGAATTTGCGAATGCATATTAAGCTTCATTCAAACTTTCTAATAATTTAAGAGACCTTTTTTTGACATTTTAATAAATCTACAATAGGTGTTATCACATAACAATTGTTAATATTTTGCATTCTTTTGTATTTCATTTTCTAGCAATTCTAGAACTTTCTATCTTTGTTTTAAAAGACAATTATACGACCTTGTCTCGAATTTGTATATATATATATATATATATATATATATATATATATATATATATATATATATATACGCATGTATATACATTTTTTTGTGTATATATATATAACTCGGTGAGTATCAATCTGCTAAGACAATGCTGTATACCGCAGTGGCAGAGCGTAATAGTTTATATATATATATATATATATATATATATATATATATATATATATATATGTATGTATATATATATATGTATATATATATATATATATATATATATATATATATATATATATATATATATATATATATATATATATATATATATATATATATATATATATATATATATATATATATATGTTACACCCAATCTGTGAAATTACCCAATTCATGAAATGGGTAGGTAACTTTATCCAGTTCATGAAATAGTCAATCGTGTTGCCCAGCTTATGAAGTGGGTATTGTAAGATATTCCCAATACATGAAATGAGCATCTTTTAAAGGGCACACACAAAACAGAATTAGAATCAAACAACTTTATTATCATGTATTTACAAACTCATCACTTCACAATTCTTATTTTATTATAATTCAGTGTAGCTTGTGTTTTTAATAAAGTTCGATAATCAACGCCCTAGTTCAAAACTCTTGCCCCAAAAATTTAATTTGGCCCCTTTTAGATCGTAATCTATACTCTCATTTGCATAAGGTATATATATATATATATATATATATATATATATATATATATATATATATATATATATATATATATATATATATATATATATATATATATATATATATATATATATATATATATATATATATAAACAGATGGGTGATGGAAAGGTAACTACTCTGTAAGATTATGTTTGGAAATTTAAAAAAATATTATGATATCGTTCAGTTGGCGAGGTGATTTTTTTAACTGAAAGTTTGGTGACACACGTATAGTATTTTGAATCCATTGTTGAATTCTGCCACTTTAGTACGCGTAGTTATACACGTTGTTCTACCAATACTCTAGCTATTTTACGAGTTGCACAGCCTTTGATATAGGGCATTTTAAGTGAATTCTACCGTCATTGAACTTTGTGATAATTTAACAATACGAATGTACGCATGTCTGGAAAAGAGAGGAATAGAAGTATGCATAATTACTCATTTGCTAAGAACTAGACATGTACAGCTAGTGAAGCTGAATGGTTTTTTTGTATAGAAAGTACCAATGTACGCTTTAAATGTACATTCGAATGGGTCTCCACCCTCTATTCACAATAAATATCTAAGTATGCCAAATGAAAGAGAGTCTATTGTTGCCTTCATTTACATCACAGTGACTTCAAGGTATGTCAAAGAATAGCTGACCCTGTCCTCGCTTCGCCTTAGTCATACGAGGCGAAAACCAAGTGGCCATTCGTGTGGAATCAAAGAACGGGCTAGAATAAGTCTATAATTCACTGCTACTCCCATATCGTGTGTAAAATCAAACGTAGAAGAAAGAGTGGTCGCCGGTAGAAGTATACTGTCGACACATTTCCATCGAACTTAAGGTAAAGTAATGGTCTCATTTCAGCTGTATTTAACAACGTCCACCTAATTAAAGGTCGTGTATTACGTATATGTTCTGGGATGGTCCTGTAAACATTTCTACGTTTGAAACCGTCTAACTCGTCCTAACGTCTTATCTATACTTGTTATTTTGGCTTTAACGGACATGTTTACCACAAGGGCAAAACTTTCACTTGTAATCGTTGCTGTCCAATGAGACCATCTGATTTCAAGGCCATGTGAGGTCATGACCTAAGAGTTGTGCATCGACTAAACCCAAATATAGCACCCAGGTGTGTGATGCAACACTGTTCTATTGTTTGTTCTGTGAATCGTGTACGACATACTGAATATATTCCGTTTGAATGTGGTAAGTACCGTCCTAGCTTAGCTAGCTAACCCTGTCACATTCAATGTTATTGTCACTATATGCTTAGTATCGAAGTACATGGTAGTGGTGGTAGTAGTAGTAGTTGTTGTTGTTGTTGTTGTTATAGTAGCAGTAGTAGTAATAGTGGTGGTAACCACTGAATGCCCTCAATTTACCTGTTCTCCCCTACCTCTAAAAACCTCGAGGGACAACATCGGTCAAAACTAAGGTAATTTTATTCGCCTATTAAATACCCCACTGAGTTGTGAAAGATTTGCAAGGATTTTCACACATTCCATGAGGTCAAGTTGAAACGTGTAGGTGACAACATCAGCTTTGCCTTTGTTCCCATTTAACGGCCTTCTAGTTTCATATTTAAGAGATGATGAGAT
Source organism: Glandiceps talaboti (assembly GCF_964340395.1). Classification (NCBI taxonomy): domain Eukaryota; kingdom Metazoa; phylum Hemichordata; class Enteropneusta; family Spengelidae; genus Glandiceps; species Glandiceps talaboti. The sequence goes on along the minus strand of NC_135549.1, from coordinate 5,420,033 downwards.
CGTATACCATAACTTCTGAATCATCAAATGTATTCTGTGCCAACATTTCCTGTAACATTTCAAAGTTGTTGCAGATTAAATGCTTACTGTATGTAAACGAATTACAGCAAACTAAAACAACAAACACACTGTAACAAATCATCAAATGAGATCTCCATAACACTTGACACTTGCGAAACCGTTGATGAGGTTTCTCTCTGTTCACATATCCGGTATGTATGTATATATATATATATATATATATATATATATATATATATATATATATATATATATATATATATATATATATATATATATATATATATATATATATATATATATATATATATATATATATATATATACTAATTCAGTGTAAGAGGTATGTCATAAACTGAAGGAAAAGCGCTCAATACTGAGAAGTAGAGCTGTATTACACAAAATACACAAGTTAACTTGTGTATTTTGTATATATATATATATATATGTATATATACATATATATATATATATATATATATATATATATATATATATATATATATATATATATATGACTCGGTGAGTGTCAATCTGCTAAGACAGTGCAGTGGCAGAGCGTAATAGCGTAATATATATATATATATATATATATATATATATATATATATATATATATATATATATATATATATATATAGTTTTGGTAGTACTGGAACTCTTTCTTGGGTGTAACTCGGAGTTTCGCGCATATTGCGATCATCAGACACTCATCAGACACACAGAGTGTCTGATGATCGCAATATGCGCGAAACTCCGAGTTACACCCAAGAAAGAGTTCCAGTACTACCAAAACTATTACGCTCTGCCACTGCGGTATAGAGCACTGTCTTATAGCAGATTGATACTCACCGAGTTATATATATATATATATATATATATATATATATATATATATATATATATATATATATATATATATATATATATATATATATATATATAATATATATATATATATATATATATATATATATATATATATATATATATATATATATATATATATATATACACATAATTATTTTGTTTTCTCACGCTAGATAGTGAACGCCGACTGAATTTTGAAGTGTCATTCAAGCCGAATTTGAAGTTACAAGATGCATATCTTTCAACCTAAGCTGTTGGTTTGTGTACTTTATTTTCTTGGCTACATCAGTTTTGGAAAGTGTTGCCCAGATACATGTACGTGCGATGGTACCATCGTTGATTGCAGTGGTCTTGGGATGAACAAAATACCTGCTGATATTCCAACGAACTGCACTTCTCTTAACCTGACAAACAATGTCATTACTGAGATAGTTCAAAACGATTTCCTGGGTTTAACCGATTTGGAAAACCTGTATCTTGACGGTAATGAAATAGAGCAAGTGGGGAGTGGTGTATTTGCTTCACTTGTCGATTTGAAGATACTTAGTTTAGCAAACAACGATCTGCAATCTCTCCCTGACACAGTTTTCGCGAACAACTCGAAACTACTGAGTGTGAACCTTCAGAACAATTCGATGAGTCATATATCACTGTTGACATTTTCCAGTCTTGAAAATTTAACCGATTTTAGGGTTGTTTTGTCCCTAAATCCATGGTTATGCGATTGTGAAATCAAAGAATATAAGTTATGGTTGAAAACTATCGCCCCTCCGACGAAAGAAAAGTTCGATATCATTTGCCAAAGCCCTACAAACCTATTGGGGCAAAGTTTGATTGATACCAAAGTTGAACTGATTTGCCCACAACCGCCTGTATTTTCCGAGTTGTTTCGTATGGTTAATGTCAACGAAGGGGATAGCATCCAGATAGTGTGTGAGACGGGGATCACGATGTACGATCGAATATCGTGGGTTCTGCCAGACAAATCTGTTGTATCTCCGAACAGTGTCATCGATAGCGAGGACGTGTCCTTCGCAAATAACGGAAAGGTGCTGAACATTAATTCAGCAAGCATGGACTTGGCAGGAATATACGTATGTGTAATTCATAGGGGTTCGGACAAAGACATTTCCCTTGCCAGCGTCTCCGTGAATGGAACTAAGGACACGTCCGAACAGCCGAAAGTTATCATAAAGGAAATTTGTAGAAGCCATAAGACAAGCAGTTACATTGGTGTTTTCTTAGGTGGTTTCATCCTCGCCATACTCATTGCTGGGTGTATCTATCCGGTGTATCGATACTGCAAGTCACATATTCGCGGAGGCATGTCGATCAACAGAGACACGTCACCGAAAGCCAAGACTTACTACGAAAATAATGGAATTCATCTTCAAGATTTCCACTCGGGAGGACAAAATAATGAAGTCCGTCTACAAGATTTCCAGGCAGGGGAACAAAAGATATAACAGTGATTGACAATGATTAAGACATACTATAATATCGAATTAAATGCTTGTTGCAAACACGAACTTGAAAATTCTACATGGAATCTGTAAGATCGCGTATTCCGTATGATAGTGGGTCAATCTGTTGACAAATACAGAAGTATGCAGTCAAAACTTTCTTTTCAAGTTTGTGTTTGGAAACAACGTTTCATTTCGATACTATATGGCTTACCAACTCAGATGAATTTCGTGTAAAAATGAAGATTTACTGTTGTGTTTTTAATGTGAAATTTATTAATGCCTTGTGCAATTATTTCTCTTGTGTGAGTACAAATGCACAGGAGAAAATTGCAGAGAGATAGGTATGACGTTGTTTATAATTTCATTAAACAGCTGCCAACATTCAGAGAGTGTAATGCGTTTTACTAAATATCAATATTATTCTATCGATTTATTAATACTAACAGTTTAATATTCAATTAGCAGGGTTCGACAAATTTACCTATATCTTAGCAAGTTACGATTTTTAGGTATGAAATGTATCAATTCTATATCCTTTCAACGTCAATCAAATGGATTTCAAAATGGATGCGTGTTTCACGCCTCATCACTTGTCACCGTATGTAAGGAATGGATGTAATAACCAATCTGACGATGTTACATATATATTCAAAATACTAACGGAATTAGTTTCTGTATTGAATCATTTCTTTTGACAGTTTTATGTGTACAAATTTACGATATAGTTGGCGTTTAGATGACATAAAACGTCATGTTTCAATAGATTTCTTGCATTGAAAGTGAAAAAACATGCGCCTGCTTTATATCACACCATTGTACATTTTTTTCTCGAGACAAATATCATATCCTAGTATATGTTATCAAAACGACGTGCAATTAGTTGTTAGTTGTTGTTGATGTTTTAAAAAAAATATATCTGAATTGTAAATCGTATAGCACTATTAAAACAATCTGACAAAGCATATCAATTGTATGTAATTCTCACACAGTTCACACCTGAATAAAGTCTAGTTTGAGTTCCAGACGAACTCTTGATAGACGAGTCTTCTTTATTTCCCCACAAATAATACAGTTGGCAATCTATTTTCCTGACTCTACTACCCCTAACACACTGTATAATATCATACATGTACAATAACGTATTCACCTTTAGCTGAAGGAGCATCAACTAATGATATTTACCATGTTTTATCATGTATATTGTCATGGATTTGAACGAAGAAAAAACGAGTGTGGTCTGCTATATATGGTTACACGGAATGAATAACTTATATTCTGGGCTGGAAATATCAAAGTGTACAATTGAAGAGGCAGAATAGAATTTATGAATGAAGAGTCTCGAATAAATGAAATTAATATGGGTGTATAGTAACTGCTGTATTGAACTTTAAAATCAATTTGTGTCTACCACATGTATAAAAGTGTAGGGATATTTGCCAAAGGACAGAGATTCTTACAGTTTACAGTAACGTATAGGGCACAATATGAGCACAATATGAACTAGTTTAGATGATAACATATACATTTTACAATGTAGCTTACGATAGTCAACACTACAATTACAGTTCATCCTTCAGACAGACAGATAGACAGACAGACAGACTGACAGACAGACGGCAGGCAAACAAACAGACAGACAGGCAAGCAGGCCGGCAAACAGACATACAGACAGACAGACAGACAGACAGACAGGCGGGCAGGCAGACAGACAGACACACAGACAGGCAGACAGACAGACAGACAGACAGACAGACAGACAGACAGACAGACAGACAGACAGACAAACAAACAAACAAACAAACAAACAAACAAACAAACACACAAACAAACAAACAGAAAAGCTATTTAATGTTTTCATGCTTGGTCCTGATATTTTCGCGTCCAATTTTCAGGATATTGCCGACTTGAGGATGAATCAGTAAGGAAAATTGTGTGACACTGTCATACACTTGAATTGCTTGACTGGTTCTCCAGATGGAAAAGGATTAACTATGAAAATGATCATTTACTGTTTATTTCCTTCCCCTTTAGCCATATATCATGCCGGATGGTTTCTCTTCTTTTCTCTTTCTACAACAAGTGGCGTGCCTGACAACTGTATGAAAAGTGACGCCTTTATACGATAACTCAATCGTTTAACCTCATTTATTGTTTCAGTTGTACCTTAGGGATAAACATCTGTGTTTGAACATAAGACTGTCTTCAAAAACTAAGATCAATCATTTATATTCTGGGTTTGAACAAAACGTAGAGAATCCAACCATATATATTGCGATGAAAAAAATGACTATGAGTATGACTATCAGAGTTCACATTGCAACAGTTACAGTGACGATCGATGATAATAAGACTCGTTTAAAAGTCGATGAAGAGTGGTTATACTAGTTAGATTTTAGTTACTTTGATCTACAACATAGTTCATTTTAACCAAAGATAGTACATTGAGACATCGTTCTTACATACTAGTAGTATAGACTGTTAAGTGTTTGATTGCCATAAGGCCTAAAATAAATAATTGTTTTGTTCCGGTTACCCGACCTCACCTAGCTTTTTACTGCCGACCCTGAACATTTTTTTTTCGTATTCGAGAAAAAAATGATAATGTCGCAAAAATTTGGAAAACAATGGAAAACCTGAACTAGACACTCACATAGAGCATGTGCTATATAAATTAACAAAATCAGAGTGCTTTTAAAGTTTGTGTTACTGATGACATTCTTAATGTTAGTAAATTCTGTATTTTGCCATAGTATGCACTAGTTTGATTGAAAGGTCAGTAAACTATAGTCAGAGTCACGAGGCCACCACGAATCCAGAGAATAGAGTATGCATTTCACACATAACTAGAATTCATATTGATCATTTATCAATGTTGTTTGGAATGGTCAAAGGTCATGGCTCTTTTATGGTTTCAAATTGAATTAATTGTTTATCCATTCATACTCGTTTTGTGAGTTTTGCCTTCAATACATTGGAAATGAGAGAACACCTGTAAGAGAGCAGAGAATGGCACGTCCAGGGAAAACGAAAGGGCAAAGCGCATTTGCCACGTACTCTCCTGTCCTGGTTGTGTTTACCCCGGCTTTGGCCATTAACCCGGGTGGTGTCTACTAAGCTACGGTTGTAATTCTCTGAAGTTCAAGTGATCCGTGTACACGTGGATATCAAACTTCAAAGTAACATTTGTCTCATGGGCAATAAAAAATAAATAAATAAACAAATTTAACGAACAGGCAAAAAAAATAAAATCTCTGGAAAACGTCTCTGGCGGGGATGATAAAACACCATGATGTCATTTGATATATACATAACCAAACCTGCGGTTTGCAAAAGTACTGTACATCGTTGTGTCAATCACAGCGTGACGTTTTATCTCATGTTGCTGGTTCACAAAGACCTTACAATGTATCTATATGACGTACTAAGAACGGTATCCCTGTATATTAACACCACGGAAGTCCCCCATCATATGAAGTCCCCTTCATTGTGTCATTGAGATATTGCAACAAAAATCCTGAAATATGTTTTCTTGGATCAGAAAGGGAAAGGAAAACTTTGTGTGCACTTGGGTTTAAAGCAGAGCTATATAGTGCATGGTTTAATGATAAGTGCTGGGAAAAACAGGAATTTATACTTGTATTAAAAACATTTGCGCGGCCTATGGCGCCGCGCCGCCAAAGAATACATGTGAGAGAATAAGGTTTCCAAATTTGCTCATTTTTGGTGTATTGTGACAATTTTTTTTCTTCACTTCTGTGTGTTATGACAATTTTTTTTTTCTCAAGCCATTACAGGATCAAATTTTTTTTCTGGTTCACCTGGAAACAATTTTTTTCTCTCAAAATCCTCCATACCCCCCCCCCCAGAAATCAAATGGTTCTCCCCTTAATTCAGTGAGTACGCTTTTTTCAGATGATCAATTTTGCCTTGCTATCGTTTGTATTTTAAGCATGGCAACGGAAAATGCATAATAACTAATCTGAATCCAAATACGCAGCACAAGTCTTCTATCAGGCCCATGTATCTCTTCGTTCGTTGACTACATTTGTCTAATTAAAAAAATGCACCCGGCCCCTGGGCTACGGATGGAGAATATATACACTGCACGTCCGTGTACAAACTGAGGTTAATCCTTTCCTGTGGATCGAGTTAGAAATGCTGATTTGCAAACCAGAACTCAGGTAAGGAAATATTTTTAGCGCGTAAGTATTGAGACTTTGTGTAACAATGCTGTGTGGTTTGAATAAATGTAAAGAGCAATGAGAAGTAAAAGGCAGGGAACTGAGTTCACTTAGCCTATATAAGTAAATGTGAACCTATGTGGTGTTTTCTACATCACTCGTAAAACCAAAAGTGGTCAAACATCATTCTTATATTCTCTAATAGTAATTAAGGGTATGAAGGTTTAACAACCAACAGCAGTTTTCCTACTACATGACACGGAACTATTTGTTGTAACAGTAACAACCAACAGCAGTTCTCCTACCACATGACACGGAACTATCTGTTGTAACAGTAACAACATTTATCTTGATATTCTTGCGATACCCATGAAGGCTTTAATAAAAGAAATGGAATGGACGGTTACAGTATGGATTGGATTATAATCAAATAACGAGTAACATATTTCATGAAGCATGACTAGAAAACACTCAAAGGAAATCATTCACAGCCCGCTTTACAATTCTAAAATTGACAATTTAAATGTCATTCTCCTATAATTGTGTCATTAACGATATATTATTCTGTTAACTGAGAAAAGATGTTAACCCATCAAGACATGTCCATTTCTTTACGATCATTATTTCGAAAATGGTCATTCGATTATCGAAATTTGTTTCACAAAAGGAAATCACAACTGGAAAATATTCGTCAACAGCGATAATGATGGAAACGAGGTTAGACTTTACACCGAAGAGTGTGTTCGATTATAACCATGATGGCAAAGATGTACATCTGTGTATAATTCATTACCGCATTGCGTTTTTTCCGTCCGACTCGGTATATTAAATAATCAATGGGAAGAGAGAACTGTATTTCAATAGAGTTAATTTTGACATCATTCGTATCTGGTATTGACTACACGTCATGTTTGAGACTGGATGGTATTATCGATAACACACGAAAGATAACCCCCAGGTTAATAAATAATATAGTTTATCGATAGAAACTGTTCGTTCACCTCTTATACGAATGTAATGACTGATGTTGTTTGGATGATTGAAACGACAGACTCTCAGCCTCGTCAAAGCCGGCTTTTCGTAAATCCTGCATTAATTTGTTCCCTGGGTGGTTTTTAATTCCCAAGTATTAAAAATTATGGTCATAGATGTATTAAAAATATGAATAAAACTTAAGAAAAAACCAGCACTTTTACGTCATGGATAGTGATGTTCCACCCACATTAGTGACTATCAGAATGAGTTGATTTGGTATTTGACTACATATACACTTTTTGTCATATAACCTTAGCATTTGGGTGTTTGAGACACACACAATTCTTGTTTGAAACACACACAATCCTTGTTTGAGACACACTGAATCCTGGTCATAAGACCTTAGCATTTGACGTTTTATGCTACAATTTACTCTAACACAGAACACATCAAAAGATGCGTTAGTCGGAGGTGACTTCTTCAAAGCATCCTGCTTTACACACTGTTACAATTTCGTGTGGTGTCTAAGACACACCAACTTCTGGTCTGTCGAACAGAGTAAATTGTTGACATTAACTCTCAAATGCCGCTTTCAACGTTGAAGAGAGCGCTCGAGCAGTCAGTAGACGTCTACTACGCGATGTCCTGTGTTTTCGGTGACCATCCCGCTTTCCACTGATATTTCTCGTGTCTCCTTTTTCACCCCTCTCTCGCTGTGTCTTTTCGTAGAGTACGTACGTCCAGTGTCTACATCAAATTTTAAAAAGTGGTGTATGATACGCTCAAACTTCAATGATTCTTCATCCAAATTTAATATATATGGTACTCTGCCGTGATAGTAGTCCTGCTTGCATACGGAGTAAGTCGTCCCTTGAGCGAAACGCGTACACCGTCTGCGAGCATGACTACCGTGAAAGTGACTCTTCAAAATCGCAATATCACAATTTACGACCTGTTTTCTTGGTCGCGGTCCAATGGATGTTTCGCATCTCGTCGGTCATCTCGGTCCATGGAATCGTAAAAAGGGGGTACTTTTTCAGATCACCCTCCGAGAATATGGGTACGATGCCCCACTTCTCTCTCTCTCTCTCTCTCTCTCTCTCTCTCTCTCTCTCTCTCTCTCTCTCTCTCTCTCTCTCTCTCTCTCTCTCTCTCTCTCTCTCTCTCTCTCTCTGTAAGGATTAGGCGTCGTTGAAGGTATAGCTCTGGATTTATACGCTACGTTATGACACGACGTGTCGAAACCCCGTAGCATAGAAATCAAGAGCTAGTTGAAGGTAAAACTTCCCGGATTTCGGAAAGAATGGGGTTTTTGAAGTGATTTTCTCCCAGATTCACTATATGAAAAAAAAGGGGGGGTTCTTTTTCATTGAAATATTAACTGGAAAAGGGGTACATATGAAATTTCGCTAACAAGCCGGGGTACCCACCAATCCATGATCTAGCGACTGCCACTGCTGGGGCGTCGCGACGCGTCGGAGAGTCAGAATTGTTGGTCACCGAAAACACCCGTCCTGTAGACTACCCGAACTGTCAATCCGTGTTGACGGCCCTTTGATATGTGCTGTTTTAGAGTAAAATGTTGCAGAAAATGCCCAAATGCTAAACTCTTATGACCAGGATTCAGTGTGTTTCGAACACCTCAATTCTGGTCATAAGACCTTAGCATTTGGTTGTTTTCTGCAACAATTTACTCTAAAACAGAAGACATCAAGGGTTCCGTCAATGAGAGTTGAAGCAGACACAAGTTGGTGTGGTTTCGACTGGAGTGTTTGTTTTGTCGCCTGGAACTGCCGCATCTTTTGATGTGTCCTGTTTTAGAGTAAATTGTTGCACAAAACGGCAAATGCTAAGGTCTTATGACCAGGATTGTGTGTGTTTCGAACAAGGATTGTGTGTGTTTCGAACAAGAATTGTGTGTGTCTCAAACACCCAAATGCTAAGGTTATATGACAAAAAGTGTATTTGATATGAATGTGTTACATATGGGAAAAAGAGAAGTGTGGAAACTGGAAAGGTTAATACGAGAACACCGGATTGGATATTGATAATGGAACGTGTCTGCAATCGTTCGACGAATCAACCGTACAAATACAAAATTTATCTTCATCCGTATTAAACTCATTAACTGCATATTGTTGTGGTCTACTAGTACAGTTGGCATACCTCATTCTCTTGTAATGAAACACATAAACTATCTTTGGATAGCTGTATAAGAATCATTATTTTGTTTCAATTCAAATTTTAAAATGTAATGATTTTACTTTGTTCTTTTGGTGAGATATAGAAGCTTACATCTAGCACAGAAACAGTAATACAGTAAAGTTTTTAAAAAGAAGGAAAGTAAGTCGTTTCTTGGTATTGCTTTGGGATACGTCTCCTTGCATTTACAGTTAGTTTAAAATTTAAATATACCACGGTCAACGAAGGAACAAAATTATTACATGCAATAGTATAATATGTGCCTCGACATTTTACAAATTTGATTGCGGAAAGCATTGAATGAAAAAGTGAAAGCAAAAGCGATTGAAATGAAATGAAATGAAATGAAAAGAGAATCAATGCTGTCTACGTCTACGTTCACTGTGTACATATTCAAAAACGAAAATAAATAAATGTGTCAATGACATACATGAGTGTGTCAAATTGGATACATACATGTAACATAGAGAATACGTGGTATACTACAGTATTGAAAAGGTGTGCTATTTTAGTCAAATCAATCTGTTGAATTGTCAATAACATTACAATTCTCAGAATGTGATGAGGTAAAACCATATAGTTATAGAATTCAAGCCCCTTGCCATTTAAAACGACGCCTTACATAATGTAGCATGAGATGAATAAGACACTTTTGGTCTTTAGAAGTATTTGATATTTGATATCAACCATGCCGACATGCTAGTGTTTACAATGTCATTTTAATCTTACTTTTATTTCGCTGCCTTCAGTATGCTATAGCGTTTCATTCTGTATATACCATGTCGATACAGTACTATTCATTGTCAAATATATATGTTCCAACATTTTAAAACAAAAAATCAAGAAATTGTAGTACAGTACCCCATTATTCCTTCCGTATTTATATAAAAAATGAAGTCTATGGTTACCATAGAAATATTTAAATGACATAAATATGTTTGAACAGTCAACTCATGCAGAAAGCGGAGGTCAACTCGTTATGTATCATCAACTCTATCTCTTTTCTTTCATTAGTGTCCATATCTATTCGTCTCCCTTAATCCTTTGCTATGAACAGAGTTACTCATTAGTATTTCAGAAGGAATCAGTGCCTACAGAAGATTAACATGTAGGATTTATTACACAAAACTTAAAGTTACATAAGGTACATCAAATTTGCCTAATAGGCTGTTTGGTATCGTGATGCATTCATCAATATTGCCATCCACAAAAAACTATGCAAGTACCCTTTGGGTACTTAAAATGCTGTATTTGAATTAATTGAGGTAACATTTGATTTTGTTCCGATTGCTCTTCCGATTGCTCTAGATCTTGTACCTGATACTTGAATACCTGCAGACAGTTCAGACACATCACGCATTTGAATAACTGAATTAAAGTTTCTTCTGCCACTCAGACATCTAACAACGTTCGCATAACTGTCCCGAAACTGTTTATTAGTTACTCCATATATGATGCAATCTATGGCTGTACTTGCGTGGGCGATGACCCAAACGACAATGTGTACAGTTTGGGGCAATCTGTCTTCGAAATCGAGTAAAATCACAATTCCGTATGGCAACCAACAAATGGTAAAAACTGCAAAGATCGAAAACACCATTTTCAGGAGCTGTATTTCTCTTCTCCCGATACGTTTTTGTGATGTATTTTGTGGTCCGTTGTTTGTAATGTGCGCAGGCTCCCCCTCCTGGTGATGCCGTACTTTCAAAGCGTTCATCCTGACAAAGAATAGAATATTAATGTAACAGAGAACGATTACCGCACCGGGGACCAGTACACCGGTACAGACAAACAACAAAATCCATTTGTAGTTGGCCGTACGGTCGAACGAACAGACGAGAGTCTTCATGTCGTATCTGTTATCGCCCCAGTTGACGCTGTTCGGTAAGTCAATAAGTGCAGAAACTATCCATATCGCAACGGACATGATGATAACTGTTTCACGAGTAAAGATACGCCTGTAATATCTACCTTTGCAGATGTAGATGTAGCGGTTGAGACTTATTACCATAATCGTCCATAGAGATGCTACACAGGCCGTCACACACAGGAATGCTACTACTTCACATAGTACAGAATTGACACTGAAGAAATGATGAGTTTTTAGGATCCCAACTAAGTTGAATGGAAGTATGAAGCTTGTAACAACCAAATCTGATATCGCTAGATTTACTATGAAGCCATTTGCAACGGTTCGCAGTTTTCTATTAATCACAAAAGACACTAAAACTAAGATGTTGCCGAACGTGCCTACAAATACGAGAAGGCTTTGAATAACGATGTAAAATACCATAAACGGGTGACTTGTTCCAGCATATTCTAACCCGTATACTTGCTGAGTGGTGTTGTAATAGCCAACCAAACTCGTTGCCATTTCTCTGAAGAGAACCGTAGTGTCACTTTCGCTTGAACGGGAACAAAACTAATAATACTCTATCTAATATGAACGTTGGAAGATGTGTTTAGATACAGAGAGACATCTTCGGTGTGAGTTGGATTAAATTCACCTTGAAACTCGATGTATATCTTGTCGTCGTACGCGTTGTACGGCTGTTAGAAGAAAAGAATAAGTACGTCTATAAGAGTAACGATGACGAGTAACGATGGTAAATCATTAAGCTGGCAGAGAAATTTTATTTCACGCAAGATAGAGGGTCTCAAACTGTTCGTGCATGCGGCAACATTTGTTAACAAACCCTCTCTATTCCTCACAATTGGGGTAAATGAACTTTAAACAGGGTAGAATCATCCACAGTGGTGCGAAACGTTATTAACGAACAGAACGTGCTCGTCAGAACAAGGTAAGTGACATACTGACAGGAGTAAAACTATAAAGGAAGTTCAATTTGAAGAGAGGGACACGTATCATTTTATCCAAGCTCTTTGAATACAAATTGCCAAAGCGCCAAGCGAACACGTATTCATTTTATTTACAATCACCCTTGATTCTGTACGATTTGACAAATTCACCGAGTAATAAAGACACATTCAAAATTAATTGAAATGATTGCAATGATCGCACTTTTTAAAACGAGTCTTTTTGGCGCTAGTTATGCCAAGGAGCTTTATGTGGATTAGAAGAGTTAAGAGCAAGTAATTATATATACACCGTCCACACTGTGTTTGTATCCATGTTAGCAGAAAGGATATGTGTTGAATGAATGACTAACAATATAAATTAAACAATAACAATTGTGTGAATGAAAATACTGTATCGTGAAGTTAGGTAACAAGCGACCGCGAGGTTGAAATAGGGCGTCTGTTTTCTTATTTTCGGTAAATTAATGGTACAGAATGTAGATAAGGTGAACCTCAAATGTTTATTAGTAGAGTATTTTCTAAAAACAGTTCAAATATGCTACAATTAAGAATAACCATGGTTGTTTGTCATTCTTGGTCAATATAACCTATAAACCTGGTTTAAAAAAATTTCAAATAAAAACATATATTCCATCGTAGTTAGCTAATGACTTCAACAGAAAATTTCTTCAGTTTAATTACGAGTACTGAAAATGGTTCACTAACTATGGTTGTCGATCTTTATGGTAGAATAGACTATTTTTCACGCGATGCACGCGATGAAAGAACTCAACTTATTTATTACATAGAGGTTGTAATTCAAACGGGTGAACTGTTCCAGCATATTCTAACCCGTATATTTCTTGAGTGGTGTTGCAATAGCCAAACAACCTCGTTGCCATTACTCTGAAGAGAACTGTAGTGCCACTTTCGCTTAAACGGTAACAAAACTAATAATACCATAATATTAACGTTGAAAGATGCGTTTAAATACACAGAGACATCTTCGGCGTGTGTTGGATACCTTTCACCTTGAAACTCAATGTATATCTTGTCGGCGTTGTACGACTGTTGTGAGAAAACAAATATTATAAGTAGTATACCTCTATAAGAGTACTACGTAGCTACAGGAGTACGGGTGGTAAATTATTAAGCTGGCAGAGAAATTTTATTCCACGCAAGATAGAGGGTCTCAAACTGTTCGTGCATGCGGCAACATTTGTTAACAAACCCTCTCTACTCCTCACAATGGGGGTAAATGAACCGTAAACAGGGTAGAATCATCCACAGTGGTTTTATTAACGAACGGCACGTGTTCGCCAGAATAAGGTAAGTGACATACTGAACGACAGGAGTTAAACTATAAACATATCGAACTCTCGAATACAAATTGCCAAAGCGTCAAGATAACACGTATTCATTTCAATTCCAATCACCCCTGATTCTGTATGATTTGACAAATTCACCGAGTTGTAAAGAATATACAAATTTATGAAATGTAATGACCGCATTTTTAAAAAGAGTCTTTTTGGCGTTAATTATGTCAAGTAGCTTATGTGGACCAGAAGAGTTAAGCGCTGAATTGCTTACATAGTCGATTTTCAGGTTCCAAGATGCATTGCGCAAGATGATGTTGCTTATGTTGTTACATTTAGTCTTGTTTTCACCAGGAAATGATGGAAACACATGTTGACCTCTTTGATTATGAGTGATTTTATGGAACAAAAACTAAACGCCATCAATGACAAACAGCGATTTTAAAGGTGAACCCAGGGTACGGTTGATCAGGTGACAACCGTCCCCCTGGCCATGAGTAGCGTGTGCAAACCCTTCAGCGCGTACACAATACATGCATTGTATGAAGAGACGCGCATTGCATCTTGGAACCGGCAACAGGTATATTGTCTTCATACACCATCCACACTGTGTTTCTATCCATGTTAACCGAAAGGATATGTGTTGAATGAATAACAATATAAATTAAACAATAACAATTGTGTGAATCATAGTTGCCATTTTCTTTTACAAATTTGAAAATACTGTATCGTGAAGTTAGATAACAAGCGACCTAGAGGTTGAAATAGCGCCTCTTTTTTCTTATTTTTGTCTAAAATTAGTTCAACTATACAATTAAGAATAACCATGGTTGTTCGTCATTCTTGGTCAATATAACCTATGAACCTGGTTAAAAAAAACTTCCAATCAAAACATATATTCCAATGGCTTCAACCGAAAAACTATAATTGTTGGGTTTGAAATACAGGAAAGAAATCTTTCAAATGTCTACACTTGAATTAATATATATTTGTAGTTATGATAGTTGAACCACAACACAACACAGCACAACACAACACAACATAACGTAATATAATGAAATAAATTTCGACGTGATATAAATGAAATGTAACGTTATTATGTCATACCATATCATATACACACGAGTTCATGTTTTCAGAAATTAAAAATGGTACACCGAATGAAATATATTTACTCATATAGGTATGCAAATCTGAAATTCAAAATTAACTGTTAGAGTGCAAGGAAAACATCCAGCCAAAATATCTATTCAGTCATACAACCCTAATGTAAATAATCTATAGTATGAAAAGAGTACTAGTCATTTGCTTTAAATTGTGTCTGCTGCCGTGTTACAAGTTCTGATACGATGCTGTGCTTTCATTTGGAAAACCTTATCCTGATATACGATTTTAATATCACATGTGCTTATAATGTTCAATTCCAGTTGAATTGTCAATACATTTCATTCCATACATTGATAACTGCAATTTGTTTTCAATAATGTACCGTAGCAGGAGTCTGTCAATGTGATTACTTTAAAAAAAAAAAAACACTAACCATTTGCATCATGTAAATGAATATCTCTTTTCTCGGTAAACATTAGATGTTTGGTAAAAAATACGATTAGATATTACAGGTGCAAGACATATCTTACGTTGAATCTTTAGAAATGTAAATAAAATGTGTGTAGGCGAACGTATATCTTGAAAGGTTTCCGTTTTGTCATAGTCTTCAACAGTTACAGTGAAACGTGATTAGTATGATTCTTTCTGTTGTTAAAACCAGTCGGAAATGAAACACTTTCGATGCAAATACTCTGTCACGTATCATGATGAAAATATAAAATGATAATAAGAAGCTGTAAGTCATTTTATGTATTCACAATTTACCACCTTTAATATTGTGATTAAAGTATGAGTTACACAGCAATGCAATCAAGACAACAATGAACGTTCCTCATATGCTGTCTACTGTCAAAGTTGCGCCATTTATCGAACAAGATTATATTAACACCCCGAAAGCTTTGTTATCATGGCAACCCTTTAATATGTCGCTCTTAACATACACGTACACGTCAACGATACCATGTTTAAGTATTACGCAGTTACTGTACTTTAAGCGAGGCTTACGGTTCCTTGTCCTGACCACAGTCTTCTTACTTGTCTGTGTCCTGACTAATGTCAACCTTGTATAAGTGGAAGTACATGTTAGGTGAGCAGGTTTCTTGGATGAAATACATTACTCATACTAGGTTCAATTTGCAGCATGCATATGATAGATATATCTTGGTAATCAATCTGAACCAGTTATTGTTAGAAGCATATTGGTAGTGATAAGAAGTAGACTTTTTTCGGCACCCTCAAAGACAGTTTTCATTGTACACCACTGATAAAACGACGTTCTAGTCACAGGCGTTTCTATATAACTCCCGCAATGGTTGTAAAGTAACAAACATTAAAAAACTGTCCAGTGACCTTTCTCTTATAATCATACAAAATTTAGTTAGTATATAAAATGTGCTTTCAATGTTGTGCATACTCTGGTCACTTGTAACAGTTCCCTGATATCGTTGTCATTATCATCATCACCTTTACCTTCAGTATTGCCATTGTCTGTGTCACTCTAATCTGACTCACTGTTACTACTTGCGTCAGTACATGTATCACTGTCCGTGTTCCCTATGACGTACAAAACTAAATCATCATCATCATCATCATCATCATCATCATCATCATCATCATCATCATCATCATCATCATCACCATCATCATCATCATCATCACTGCTACCATCACCACCATATTTTAACAGCAACATTCACGGACAGTGTGAGTGATAAGGTGAGATGGTACACTCAACAAAATGTACCGTTTTATTAAACAATTTCTTACAATATGTGTATTTTATGAGTGCTCATCTCACGTTTCCATCTCAAAACACACAAATTAAATTGACAATAATTTAATATTTAATTTGGTCACAAAACTACGGATTGTAATGTTACCCTCCCCCAAATATTGTAATGCAAAATATGACCCTCCCCTAAGAACAGGTTTGTAAAATGTGACCCACCCCCGATTCCTCCACCGGCGCCCCCTGTAAATACTGAAGGCGCCCTAACAATCGAAACATTTCATCTTTTCCTAGAATTGCGAAGAAAACAAGTGGACATGTAATGACTCACAATATGCAGGCAATGACGTACATATACAGTTCTTTAAAGCAAGGTTATTAATTATAATGTGTTGCGTGTTTTTAAGAGTTTACAGAGAATACAACTACGTATTTCCCGTAATAAGGTAGTTTATATGCAAAGTATTGGTGATTGTTGTCCTGCTCTACACAGATTCTACATCTTTGTACAAAAATCTGCTGTTAATCATGCTGAAATGCAGTTTCCGGTGATAGATAATCACCTCACGTCAGTATGATTTTGACAATGGTAACCAAAATATGTCTAAAATGCATTTATTCTTTTACACCTTCATAAAATAATGTTATAAGGTGCGAAACATCTGTAGTCATATTTTGCTCGTTTTCTGTCTAGGGAATTAATCAGGCGTACATTGCTTGATCTGATTATTTTGAAGGTATTCTTATGTTCCAAAATGTTATTTCCAGGACGAAGATCCACGTGTAATGTATGATGTACAATATATGTCACTCACATCTGATGAAATTAGTATTCTTGTACTTGTATTTTTAATTGTATACGAAATAGTAAGCATACATTGATATGATCGTTACTATACCGGTTGGTACATGTAAATGATTTTTTTCGAAGCAACGTCAAGGTGTGTACTATATTTGGTCGTATTGTTCTTTGTATATCAGTAATTTCGAGACGAGTTGTGTATGATTATATTTCAATGTGCCTGTTACAAGCGCGCGCAAGCACACACACACACACACACACACACACACACACACACACACACACACACACACACACACACACACACACACACATACACTATCCAGCCCTAGAATATAACCTTCCAAGGTAAAAACAGACTATATTCAACTTTTAGGTCATATTTATCGAGGTAGAACACTGAAAACATACGCTTGGGAACGGACATCTCAGCCTGAAGAGACGTTATGACTACAAGGGTAACCTAGTTCCTCTTAGTACGGTAATAATACAACGGATACTACATTAAAACATCATCGGTTTTTGAGAGTAACAGTTAGTGACAGCTTTGACACAAGCCATATTTGCTCATCAGTCACTTCAGTGGATGAATTCACTAAGTGGCGGTTAGATGTACTTATGATTCATCAATAAAACATAAGATGTGTGCGACATCTCCAAATCTCGTTTTCTGCCTTGAATGAAACTAGGACAATATGTTACCGTTAACACTATTAGACAATCTTTTCAGGAGATTGTGATTCACTAATATGTAACATAGGAGTGGTATTTGTTATATTGCAAAACGCAGAACGTAAAGTGCACAGAACATCTTACCTATATGACCTGAGGTTACAGCAATTATGTATTTTGGTTTATATCGCTTGCCTTTATTTCGCTTCCATGAATATCAAATGAAGATCACCACATTCGATCGAAATCCGAAAAATCAAGCCTTCTACCTGAATTCCTTCTGTGTGTGTGTGTGTGTGTGTGTCTGTCTGTGTGTCTGTCTGTCTGTCTGTCTGTCTTTGTTTGTTTGTGTCATCGTTTTCTCAGAAACTATCTGCTCATTTCAAACAAACGTTGGCACGGGTTACAGCTAGAACTGATTAACAGAGCGCGTGTGTTTAGTAAAGCTTGTTGATGTAGCTTGTAACCCTAAGGAGTAATTTGCATCATTCATTTTCAGTAATATCAGAGACATTTCCCCATTTATGTATTTGTTAACAAAATACTATATTTAAACGTTTTCATCCTCTTTATAACCTGGTGACTAAATATTGAAATACATATTGTTATTCTGTATTCATCACAACTCAAATACAATGGGGGGGAGGACGTTTTCTTTGTTCTATATCAACATAGCAATGCGGATTTAAATAGCATCTCAGAATACTTATTAAATTCCAATTTCCCGTTTGACGAAATACATATATATATGATATGATATGATATGATATGATATGATATGATATGATATATGACACTATACGATACGATATAATGTAATGTGATATGATCTATGACGGGATGTGATGTGATATATGATATGTTATGGTATGGGATGGGGTAGCGTGGCGTGATGTGGTGTGGATAAAACAAACACGCTCTTCAAAAAGGTACTTGTATGTGTCAAGTCTTGACCTGAAAGTCTGGGTTCAGAGAGGACAGTTGATAGCAGTTGGTTCCATGAATTGCGACTGGCGTAGCTGTAGCTGAAAACCGATCTCCTTATGATTTGAATCTTGTTCTTAACTTGAACGTATAATAAAGACAGGCTTCTTATACATTCCTAAGCTCATTGAATGTTTTCGTGAGAGATCTGACATTGATGTGAGAGATGGAGAACACATTGTTTATATTTGAGTATGATTAAATTCAGAAACGGAATGGCTATCACTACTAACTTTAACAATGTTTGGTTCTACGATATCAATTAAAAACAAAGAACAAATAATAATCAGAGTTAATAATGTCAATGGGCATAGAGGACCCTCCCCCATCTTAGACAGATGATAAATAACTAGTGAATCATACCTTGTTGTTTCTTTACATAAAATGTTACCGTTGTATGTCGAAATATATATTATTTACATTGCCATCAATGATCACTTGCTTATTGGTCTTTGCTACAATGAGTTAATGAAAACACCCCAGACAGGTAAAATGTTACTCTATACATGAATGATGTACTGACAGGAAAGTCAGCGAGTTACTGAATTTTTCATTAATGACTAAAGTGTAAAAACGTTTACTACTACTGTATAGGAAACATAACTTTATAGTCTTGCGACACCGAGTTACTTTACATTTCCATGATAATTCTTGTGTATGTCCATCATTTCTGAATACGCTGATTGAGGTGCACACTCTGTCCATCGTTAATGTAGTGAATTTAAGGAGCAATAATATATATGGCATTCATTACATATGAGAAATATATGATACTTCTAAGCTAATAAGTTTCTTTTAGAACAGTTGCTATTTACCAACGTCTTTACATACAATGCACCTTACAAATGCAGTTACAATGTACGTTGATAGTTGTCAGTACACTAAATTGTAAATATAACATGATGCCATTACTTTGTTTTGTGCCTCATAATTGGCTTAAACGAGTGCTGTGTTTACTTACGTAGAAAACAGTTTTACTGAAATGCTAATGTTTGAAACAGGCGGCAAAGGTAAACTTATAAAAATAATGATAAATGTACAAATCGTGTTATCCGTTGATGAAAACGCGTACGTATCCCAACCTTTTGTTGGACTAAAACAAGCGCTTCAATGCAACAGAATCGTGATCGCCGTCGCTGTGTGAATCACAGTCCTTGCAAAATATACGCCAACGTGATACTCTTTTCTTATAAAAAGACAGTCCGAATATTAACATGTATTCGCGAAACATGGGACATTTAAAGATAAGACTTTGATACACACATGCAAGAGAATTAAGTTGCTCGATATAACTCGTTCTTTTGTACATGGTTCAATAGCGTTTCTGAAAAATTGAAGGAAACAGAATGAAAACCATGAATGGCACACGGCTTTATATTAAATTATAATGGGTGTGTAATCTTACATGCGGCGTAATGCTATTCGGTGTATATTTGAGACTTTCACAATTGGCACGTTACAGCTGACATTTCTTTCTTGCTGAAACTTGAGGGTTTGTGAGATGTCTTTAATATTATTCATGGCGTCATATTATGCAGCTGGGGCCGAGGTTGTTAGTGGCCTGTTGGGGATGTTGTATAACATACACCACATCGAGCACACAACTCGAGACTTGTACATGATTGCAAGAAAACATAGCTTCATTGAGATGATTGAAATATCAACATTTCATACATATTATAGGTAAGGATAGAGAGAGAACACTGTGTGATGAGGCCTTGAGGTTCTGTCTCATGCCCATCCCTACTGCCCCCTTGATTACAAAACATGGGAAAGTTCTTAGCATTCACTCGATCATATTCGTATACCATATTAGATGTTGACTCAGACCACTATACATGTTGAGAAAATACAATTTTACATAAGCGACTTCCCAGGCTAATGTCAAAACTGCTTAGATTTGACTCAATTTTGCAACCAAATGGCGCATTTACTGTGACTGTGAATTGATAGTCAAGTCTGTGGTATTTTACAGCTGTAATGTAGTGATTGTCTAAAATAGAAGACAGATTGGATAGTTTGACAAAAAGGACCTTCTGTTGGAGTTACAGTGTTGTTCACCAAAAGCAACCGATTTCGAACGGAAATATGATTATAAGAACAGGAATTGAATTAAATTGAAAAGGAGGCGAAACTGTAATCCATCTATGTATATTTTGACAAAACATTTTGGCAAATAATAGCATCCCTACGGAATTGCTGGAAGCCATCTTATCGTTGAGCAAGATGTATTCAATCAACCTGTATACCATATATAGTTCTTCTGCTCATATATCTAAAATGTCTGGTAATTACTACAGTGATTGTCTACATAGTCACATAGTGAATTGTGATATCTTTGAATCATTTCCATCACCCTCATTATTATTGGCATATATAATTGTCATACTTCATGAATAGTGGATGCCAGGAGTCAACCGTAAATTGGTACGTGTTACTCTGTATATGCCTGGGCATGGATGGGGGTGTAATATATCATGAAAATCGTCACGAATGTATTTTGGTACATTTCAAATGTTCAAACAATTATGGAATGTTATCATTCTGTTTGCCTTTCAACAACTTCGTGGATGTATATTAAAATGTAGGTCGTGATATACCTTTAAAACGTTGCTTTCAGAAATTATTCAGTAGCTAGAGGATATGAAATAGCTTGACTTTAGATCAAATAATTGGTGGATGCGATTGATGGTGTTTTGGCGGCGGAGCTGAATTTTCCTCAATTTATTTGAAAATGTTGAGACAAACTAAGTCTGTCTGTCTGTCTGTCTGTCTGTCTGTCTGTCTGTCTGTCTGTCTGTCTGTCTGTCCGTCCGTCCGTCCGTCCGTCCGTCCGTCCGTCCGTCCGTCCGTCTGTCCGTCCGTCCGTCCGTCCGTCCGTCCGTCTGTCTGATATTAATATTAATATTCATAACAGCAATCATTAGGTTTTCACTAAAACTAATTTGTAACTTATTTACCATTAGACAATTGCTATCTCAGGATGATAACTTAAACATTCTCTTTCTCACATCCATTGCAGGTTGCATACTATGTTATGCTGAAAGTCGAATATGTGAAAAGCGCGAGGCGCTTTTTTTCAAAATTCAAAATAACCGAGGATGCAAGACACTGTGGCGAAAAACTCATCCGCTTCGCTACACAGGGGTTACCATGGTGTCGAATATGATGACCCTTGTCATCCCTTTATGGTGTTTTACTTTGTCATGCAAACTACTCTTATGTTTGGTGGTACCATCGGAAACGTACTAGTCTTGGTTGCATTTGCCGTCAATGATAAACTTCGTACCAATGCAAACATGTTCATCTTGAACTTAGCTGTAGCAGACCTAGCAGTGGTTGCATTTATATTACCGTTCAACGCTTATGGAATTCTAAAGAGTCACCACTTCTTCAGTGTCAATTCCGTGCTGTGTGAAGTGATCGCATTTGTCTGCGTTACAGCATGTATTGCACAGCTGTGGAGCATCATGGCTATAAGTGTGAACCGATACGTGTATATCTGTAAAAGCAAATATTACAAACAGATCTTTCATAGACGCAATATTGTTATTATGATAATCGCAATATGGATGATATCAGCCCTGATAGATATGCCGAATTTCATAAACTGGGGTGACAATAGATATGATATGAAAACTTTAGTTTGTTCTTACGACCGAACAGCTAACTATGGATGGATTCTTTTATTTGTCAGCACTGCTGTGTTTGTGCCGGCCATCGTGGATGTTATTTGCTATATAACTATCATCATACATGTAAAAACACATTCAATGAAAGTACGTTCAATCCAGAATGGTGGACGTGGGATCAATATCAGCAATCACATAAACCATAGAAGACTTTCAAGTGTCAGTAAAAGAGAAATACAAGTCGAGAAAATGATTATATCGATATTTTTAGTCTTTAGTGTTTGCTGGATAACGTATGGGATTGTTATTTTGATTGACTTCAAGGACAAGCTATCTCAAACAACACATATAATAGTTTGGATAATAGCACATTCTAGTAGTGCGTTAGATCCAGTGATCTATGGAGTGACCAATAAGAAATTTCGTCAGAGTTACAGCAATGTTTTTAGATATCTGCGCAGGAAGAGCCCCATAGATGGAAGTACGATGGTAACGGCATTTGCTTCGTAGATTCCAAGCGAGAACATTTAAACCAGTTAATGGATTATATTTCAAAGTGTTTACTGCATTCCCGTACTCCGTAAATTAACAATTTTATAGCTAAATTTATGTACTGAGAGAAATAGGAGTCATCATAATATTGGAATATACGTTTAATAATGGCCTCATTAATGTAACTTGGATTTGTTTCAGTTTTTCTTCTAAAAATACGTAGCATAATACAAAGTACGATTTCTTGGCAGTGTAATAAGTACATGTGTACCAAGTGATACCAACTAATCAATGCTAATTGGACAAGTAATATATACATTGTATATACAGTCACTGCACCCGAAGAAATAACTAGAAAAAGACGAGAACGTTATTTACTATTTAGAGGTAGGATCTGGATCTGGGAATTAGACGTTGTCTCCCACGAAGACATACTGCGATGTACATCTTATGGATCTTTTATGTATAATTAGATGTTATGCCCAAATATTTGTCTTCGTTCAGACAAGGAAAATACGAGTGACCTAAGGGACCCTTTCACTACGAGGTGCTAGGCGAGTAGTGACAACCCTTAAGTCACGAGTATTTTCCGGCTGAATGAAGACAAATATTGGAGAATAGCATAATTATACCACCGCCAGTAATATCAAAGAAAAGTCTTGGAAAATAATGGCAATTTTGAACGTATTAACTCATATTTCGAATAGAGCAGAACCAGTGACGTAGACACGCGTTGTCTTGACATAGATGCGCGTTGTCATGACGTAGAACGTTCAAAGTATATATTCCATATTTTTTGTTCAACTTGGCTCGAACATGGTAAAATAGGTAATATATTAATGTATTTTTATGGCTAAAAATTCTTTACTAAGACATCTCAGAAAATTCAATTAAAAAACTTCATGCGAAAACAAAGTCAGAGCAAACCAAATATATTATTAAAGATAAATCCTCGTTGATATCATTATCAATGTGATCATTTACTGCAAATGGTTTACTTACTGTCCGCGATCGACGTAATAGACGTTCAAGTATATCTTCGAGTGACGAGGATATCCAACAATTGTCAATGCTTTAATCGCCCATATTGACCGGTGATTTGTCATCATGGACTCTCTGGTAACACAATGTATCACACTGAACTAATTGATGAATGCTTAGTCTATGTCAAAGGTCATCATTCATGTTAAAGACAGCTATTATGTTGAATAACTGGTCTGACATAAACAGTACTGTTATGTGTAACGCAATCGATTCTTTGCTATATAATATTGAGAGGGGCGCACTTTACTTCTACTCTCTGAATAGAGTATTTGAATTTGGTTTTCCTTTTTTCTAAAGTAGTATTATCTTCGTTAGTATAGACCTGAATACATAAGTGTGTTTGCCAATGGCTAGTACCAACGCTTTATTTCGAACTGTGACTGTTACATAATGTCATATTTTCACCAACTCCGAAAAAGCTATCCGTCTATTTATTTGGCAAAGACTATATGACAGAAAGTTAGTAAGTACGTATGTATTCTATCGTCGTTTTAAAAAGAAAGGATAAGAAAAATGTTTTTCAGTTTTAGGAGAGTACATTTATAGTGTACCTTGTGACATCACTTGCTAATGACGTCGTAGAGTACTAATCGGTGTTTGGTATGAGTATCTATGTTACACTTCAATACCTCCCAAATAGTTTGTGTAACAAAACGTAAGAATAACTAAGCTGCATATATCGTCGTTGGTGGCGCTCTCCCTAAATTTCTGCTCATACGTATGTTACGATATGTCGTTACATGATTGCCACTAACTAGTAGTGTATCTTGTATTATAATGAACTAAACCTTATGTGTATATTACATGTATGTGTCACTGCCAACTTTAATTCACATTATTATATCACTACCAATGTAATCATTGAGGAGGAAAAATATATCACTGCTGTTTCGGAGGTAATATATTATATATATATATATATATATATATATATAACAGTATCAAGTAAGACACACAGGAGCCGTTACAGTGTTTCACGCTGTATATTTATACCGCTCTACATACATATGTATTGATCACTATTTACTCCAGTATAGACATATTACATATACTGCAAATGGTTTACTTATATATATATATATATATTACGCTCTGCCACTACGGTATAGAGCACTGTCTTAGCAGATTGATACTCACCGAGTTATATATATATATATATATATATATATATATATATATATATATATATATATATATATATATATATATATATATATATATATATATATATATATTTTTTTTTTTTTTTTTTTTTTTGTTATATTATCACACAATCCAAAGAATATATGTATAAATGCAGTGGGTAAATAAGGATTAGGTGTTGGCGAAGGTGCATGATGGGAATATACTCACCTTCCCGCCTTGGAAGTTGTTTTAAAAATAATAGTTTTTAGGACTCGCTCAGCAACACCAAAATAACATTTTACTCTCTTTAGTGCAAACAATTACGAACATACTCTGGACGTGCTCGTTGTGAAAGTGACGTTTCCTAAATACTTCTTCAAAATCACCACTTAGTGCATTATTATGAACCAGTCCTGAGAAGTGTGACACTGGATGGTACATAACTATGAAATGGTACCTTATAATTGCTCGCCTAGAACTAATTAACCTACTATGAAACTCATTTCACACAAAGAAATAAAATTTTAATAAACAAGGTGTCGAAATGCAGTCTTCAACGTTGTTTAATGCGGGTAAATTTGACTTGATTTTTTCAAAAAAAAAACAGATTTTCATATTTCAATATCAACACCCTAATACCAAGTTCCAAAGTCACATGTAATTATAATGTTGATTTCCTTTTTAAAAAGAAAGAAAAGAATTCATGGTTTGAAATTGAAACCCCGAATAGCCTCATCTCTGGATTAGGATTCCACTGGACGTCGTTAGTCACGCACCAATGCAATATACATGTATACATGTATAAAGTGTATCATATGTTTGAGGTCATCGTATACAAATGTACATGTCGATACATGTCTTATACACCACATGTAGTCGATGTAATTTATACATTGCCAACAAGGTCAGAGTTATTAGCACGTCTATGTCGAAATTCGGTCACATAAACCTTGCAGCTCCTCACCTCGTGATTTTTAGGAAGAACCATTCATTGAAGCTGAAAGTGAGTATGTTTTAGTACATAAAACTCTTTGTTGAAGTTGTGAGAAGCATGTAAAAAGGAGGCATAATAATGCAATGGAACGATCACATTTGACGAAACATATCAATTTAGGACACACTCGTACGTGCACTCATTTTCACCAATATGCCTTTTGCCCGGGTCTATAAAAGGTTTCAGTAAACATGTTTATTGGGGTCATAATTGTTGATAGATTCCAATGAAAACATTCTTTATGATCATTTGATCATAAATGTACACATATAGCGATTTGATGTCTGAGGTCAAATCATAATGTTTACTACATGGCCCAATCGATATGTTGTGAAATTGAAAGCCGTGATCGGTTTCTTCAATACATAAACAGCTGCACATTCTTCGTTTAAGCCCCTTATTCTGAGGGGGTGGGGATGGGGGAGGGCAATCTGATTAAAATCCGATGTAGATGTCGGTTAATCGTGCATTGCTATCTTACATGTCGTCATTTAGCTTGAATTGACCTTCGTAGTACATGTTTACGTTTTTAGCCTGATCGCCTCCTCTACGCGATCAGGCTAAAAACGTAAACATGTACTACGAAGGTCAATTCAAGCTAAATAACGATGGTAAGATAGCAATGCACGATTAGCTGACATCTATATCGGATTTTAATCAGATTGGGGGGGGGGGGGTGATATTGGCAATATATACAACATTATACAAAAGGGAACTGAGCATCATAATGCTGTATTAATTAGGCGCTTACTCTACACAGTACGCTGAGCGAACATCAGCCATTATAGATGGTGTGCATATCACAATGACACGTCAAACATAGTCAACTGACACGTATCTACCATACGATGGAGCTCGTAGACTAGTGTTGATATCAATTGCATTTCTAAATTTCGTAACTTTATTTCTTGTACAAAAACAGTTCACTTTCTTGAAATATTTTGATGAAATGACTTGAATAAATGGCGAGTAGTTGTGATTGTGAAACATACAATTAACATTTGTAGTTTGTAACATAAATTGTTGTATTTTGTTTTTGTTCCCAGTCTGGCAATGATTATCTTCGAATTCGACACAACTATTTGGGCAACGCTTGCCACCGTTTGTGCAGGTCTGTTTGCA